>NC_069499.1:442000783-442275783 GCF_027579735.1 Bombina bombina
TGCAATGGTATAAGAATAATATGTAAAAAACTATTGTATATGCTGTTATAAGCAGAACACATGCCTTTAGACACAGCAGTGTAATATATGTTTATTGCAATGGTATAAGAATAAGATGTAAAAAACTATTGTATATGCTGTTATTAGCAGAACACATGCCTTTAGACACAGCAGTGTAATACAGGGAGTGCAGAATTATTAGGCAAGTTGTATTTTTGAGGATTAATTTTATTATTGAACAACAACCATGTTCTCAATGAACCCAAAAAACTCATTAATATCAAAGCTGAATATTTTTGGAAGTAGTTTTTAGTTTGTTTTTAGTTTTAGCTATTTTAGGGGGATATCTGTGTGTGCAGGTGACTATTACTGTGCATAATTATTAGGCAACTTAACAAAAAACAAATATATACCCATTTCAATTATATATTTTTACCAGTGAAACCAATATAACATCTCAACATTCACAAATATACATTTCTGACATTCAAAAACAAAACAAAAACAAATCAGTGACCAATATAGCCACCTTTCTTTGCAAGGGCACTCAAAAGCCTGCCATCCATGGATTCTGTCAGTGTTTTGATCTGTTCACCATCAACATTGCGTGCAGCAGCAACCACAGCCTCCCAGACACTGTTCAGAGAGGTGTACTGTTTTCCCTCCTTGTAAATCTCACATTTGATGATGGACCACAGGTTCTCAATGGGGTTCAGATCAGGTGAACAAGGAGGCCATGTAATTAGATTTTCTTCTTTTATACCCTTTCTTGCCAGCCACGCTGTGGAGTACTTGGACGCGTGTGATGGAGCATTGTCCTGCATGAAAATCATGTTTTTCTTGAAGGATGCAGACTTCTTCCTGTACCACTGCTTGAAGAAGGTGTCTTCCAGAAACTGGCAGTAGGACTGGGAGTTAAGCTTGACTCCATCCTCAACCCGAAAAGGCCCCACAAGCTCATTTTTGATGATACCAGCCCAAACCAGTACTCCACCTCCACCTTGCTGGCGTCTGAGTAGGACTGGAGCTCTCTGCCCTTTACCAATCCAGCCACGGGCCCATCCATCTGGCCCATCAAGACTCACTCTCATTTCATCAGTCCATAAAACCTTAGAAAAATCAGTCTTGAGATATTTCTTGGCCCAGTCTTGACATTTCAGCTTGTGTGTCTTGTTCAGTGGTGGTCGTCTTTCAGCCTTTCTTACATTGGCCATGTCTCTGAGTATTGCACACCTTGTGCTTTTGGGCACTCCAGTGATGTTGCAGCTCTGAAATATGGCCAAACTGGTGGCAAGTGGCATCTTGGCAGCTGCACGCTTGACTTTTCTCAGTTCATGGGCAGTTATTTTGCGCCTTGGTTTTTCCACACGCTTCTTGCGACCCTGTTGACTATTTTGAATGAAACGCTTGATTATTCGATGCTCACGCTTCAGAAGCTTTGCAATTTTAAGAGTGCTGCATCCCTCTGCAAGATATCTCACTATTTTTTTACTTTTCTGAGCCTGTCAAGTCCTTCTTTTGACCCATTTTGCCAAAGGAAAGGAAGTTGCCTAATAATTATGCACACCTGATATAGGGTGTTGATGTCATTAGACCACACCCCTTCTCATTACAGAGATGCACATCACCTAATATGCTTAATTGGTAGTAGGCTTTCGAGCCTATACAGCTTGGAGTAAGACAACATGCATAAAGAGGATGATGTGGTCAAAATACTAATTTGCCTAATAATTCTGCACTCCCTGTATATGTTTATTGCAATGGTATAAGATGTAAAAAACTGTTTTATATGCTATTAGCTGAACACGTGCCTTTATACACAGCAGTGTAATATATGTTTATTGCAATGGTATGAGATATAAAAAACTGTTTTATATGCTGTTATTAGCAGAACACATGCCTTTAGACACAGCAGTGTAATATATGTTTATTGCAATGGTATGAGATGTAAAAAACTGTTTTATATGCTGTTATTAGCAGAACACATGCCTTTAGACACAGCAGTGTAATATATGTTTATTGCAATGGTATGAGATGTAAAAAACTATTGTATATGCTGTTATTAGCAGAACACATGCCTTTAGACACAGCAGTGTAATATATGTTTATTGCAATGGTATAAGAATAAGATGTAAAAAACTATTGTATATGCTGTTATTAGCAGAACACATGCCTTTAGACACAGCAGTGTAATATATGTTTATTGCAATGGTATGAGATGTAAAAAACTGTTTTATATGCTGTTATTAGCAGAACACGTGCCTTTAGACACAGCAGTGTAATATATGTTTATTGCAATGGTATAAGATGTAAAAAACTGTTTTATATGCTATTAGCAGAACACGTGCCTTTAGACACAGCAGTGTAATATATGTTTATTGTAATGGTATAAGAATAAGATGTAAAAAACTATTGTATATGCTGTTATTTGCAGAACACATGCCTTTAGACACAGCAGTGTAATATATGTTTATTGCAATGGTATATGATGTAAAAAACTGTTTTATATGCTATTAGCAGAACACATGCCTTTAGACACAGCAGTGTAATATATGTTTATTGCAATGGTATAAGATGTAAAATACTGTTTTATATGCTGTTATTAGCAGAACACGTGCCTTTAGACACAGCAGTGTAATATATGTTTATTGCAATGGTATAAGATGTAAAAAACTGTTTTATATGCTATTAGCAGAACACGTGCCTTTAGACACAGCAGTGTAATATATGTTTATTGCAATGGTATAAGATGTAAAAAACTGTTTTATATGCTGTTATTAGCAGAACACGTGCCTTTAGACACAGCAGTGTAATATATGTTTATTGCAATGGTATGAGATGTAAAAAACTGTTTTATATGCTGTTATTAGCAGAACACATGCCTTTAGACACAGCAGTGTAATATATGTTTATTGCAAGGGTATAAGATGTAAAAAACTGTTTTATATGCTGTTATTAGCAGAACACATGCCTTTAGACACAGCAGTGTAATATATGTTTATTGCAATGGTATAAGAATAAGATGTAAAAAACTATTGTATATGCTGTTATTAGCAGAACACATGCCTTTAGACACAGCAGTGTAATATATGTTTATTGCAATGGTATAAGATGTAAAAAACTGTTTTATATGCTATTAGCTGAACACGTGCCTTTATACACAGCAGTGTAATATATGTTTATTGCAATGGTATGAGATATAAAAAACTGTTTTATATGCTGTTATTAGCAGAACACATGCCTTTAGACACAGCAGTGTAATATATGTTTATTGCAATGGTATGAGATGTAAAAAACTGTTTTATATGCTGTTATTAGCAGAACACATGCCTTTAGACACAGCAGTGTAATATATGTTTATTGCAATGGTATGAGATGTAAAAAACTATTGTATATGCTGTTATTAGCAGAACACATGCCTTTAGACACAGCAGTGTAATATATGTTTATTGCAATGGTATAAGAATAAGATGTAAAAAACTATTGTATATGCTGTTATTAGCAGAACACATGCCTTTAGACACAGCAGTGTAATATATGTTTATTGGAAAATTCAAAAGTATATCAAAGCGCCGGCTGACCGGCTTAGGTTCAGAAATGTGAAACCTATTCCTTCACAGTTAGAGTAAAATTAGTGTTTATTAAAACAATATTAAAACGTGGCCGAATACAGTTGTTATGTGGTTTTTCTTGCATACATTCACATGTAACAATTAACAATAAAATAATAAAACAATGGAAGGTACCTTCAAGGATAACAATAAAATATAGATTGATTGTCCTAAATCAGTATTACCTGATATGTTTATAAATAACCCAAAGATACTTTCATAGGGTTACTAAAAGATGTCCGGAATGGATAAATGAACGCACTCCTCTGTAGTGGTGCTAACTACTGTAGTTCCCTATAGCAGTGATACTTACTATAATTTACTAACCAGTTTGAGGTTTATACAATAATCATTTCTGTATTACATCAAAAATATATCAGAAATATTTAGACAGTTCAGAAACAAGCCGGTTAGGAATATCTCTAATTTCAGATTACCCCAGAGCAGTGCTATCACTCTGGAGATCTTTCTAAGTCCGTCCAAAGTGGGTTTGGGCCTCAATAGATGTCAACTCCTATTGTCTCTGCTTGTCGAATGAAAGGAACTGGTCTACTGTGCCTCACAAGGATCAGAGACCGTTCTCCGCTAGCGGATAGAAATAGTTATCAGTGTCAGTGAATTTGTGCTCAATGTCAGTGAATGGGTGATCAAATCAAGTAATGCAAATGTTAGGTGGTTCGAGTGGTGCTAATACACAAATCGCAAATATACAGTGGTACTAATAAACATAGTAAAACATAACTTCTAACTAAAAAATCTTGCAAAGAATGTAACTTCAAAAAACGATATGTGTGAAACAGTGCTCCAAAAGTGAATTTTCAAAGTGTTAAAGTGTGCTTCAAAGGATTCCCCAGAGAACACTAGTGACCAGCAGGATACCAGTCGGCAATTGCGAATCAAAAAGTAAAAAAAATTTAAAAAATTTAAAAATTAAAAAATATGTTATAATCGGTTTTTCAAAGTGTTCCAAATCGGCGTTAATCCCTCTTTCTGTATTATAGTCAGTGGATTTAGCAGTCTATGTGAGGTGTTTATCGCCTGTAGCGGGGATTGGGCTTCAGCGTCACTAGACAGTTTTTCAGCTCCAGCGTCACCCGAATACTATTCCTTCTGCCGAAAGAAATAATAATAGTGCAGATGGTTTTCAAAAGTAGTGGAATAAATTAAAATGCTACTCACCAGTCGACGCGTTTCGGTCAGATATAGACCTTTTTCAAGACTGGTTTACTATTGATTCCAGGGGCTTTAAATACCCCTTACTCTAATTGCCCGTATTTTGATCCCAGAATAGATTTCTTAACACTTCCGGTTCAAATTATTTTTTCTTTTTTGTTTAATTGTTTCTGCTCAAATAATGTGTACAATTCTCATATGATGTTATTGTATACTACTATATGACAGTTATTAGTGTTATTTCTGTTACCTAAGTGTTCGCTCCGATATTTCCTTAATGCCATTGGTTTGCGTTTTAGTCCTTTCTGATTGGTCAGAACCGTGGAGGTGTGTACTTTATACCGGACCTTATTGGCTCGCAATTCCATGTGTGTTCAGCGAAAGTTTTGATTACATCCCACTTTCTATTGTGGCGTATTATTTCTAAAGTGCTGTATATTTTACTTTAGAGTTAGGGGATCTGATTTTCACGGCTGTCCGATTTCCCTGATCCTATGTTTTTTCAATGGGTTACGTACCGGATAGGCTACTAATGTGATTTTCTTGCCAGGTGTATGTAATAGTGGAGAGGGATATGTATTTGCAACTTTTTGATCATATTCAAGTTTTCTATCATACTGTTTCATTATCTTGAACTTTAATCCCAGACGTTTTTAAAAAAATTCTTACCATAGTTAAATTTTAATCACTATTTGGAACACCATATTATTTTCAATAATAAAAAAGTTTTTGTGTTCTGAAGAATCCCTTGTTACAGACATCTTCTAGGTTACATAAGAGTTTTTTCTATCATCAGAAGGACTTTGCAATCATAAAGACTTCTTAATATAAGAACCCTGTTTAAAGAAGTTTTTTTCAAAACGGATTTTTCCAAAAATAAATGCTAAAGCGCTTACTTCATTTTATTTTCCGATTTTCCTTAAATCATTGGGTTCTAAGGGTTCAGATTTTATCTGTCTTTGGAGAAGGGGGTAAATTTGAATATATGCTTATAGTCATGATGTTGATAATTGCTCATTCTTATGGGTGAGCAGTGGTTAATACGCCATGTAACCTCTTCAATTCCTCAATTCTAATTGTCAATTCAATTATATATAAGTGAGACAGTGGTTAGTAGACTTCCTTATCTTTACCAATTTGCCAAATTATTTGAAACTTTCATCCTTAGCTTATATATACGGATTTTTATGGTCTATGGTCTGCAATAATTTTTCTATTTTTCTATATATGATATTCTTACTGGAGATTCCTTTGTAAATTTCATTCTAAATTTATAACCCAGGTGCCTGAATCGGATTGTTTATCTGACTCGTTTAGGGGCTGGATCTGACTGATCAGCTTAGTGTCTCTGAGGCTAATATCTCAGCCCTCCAACTTTGCCACAATTCAGTTGATGTAGTTAAACATTTAATATAGAGTGTTCTTAAGATTAAGGAGATTTAACGGAGAGAGATCAGGAAGCATTCCTATACTATTCTAGGAATGCAGTTTGTCTTAGTTCTTGACAGGAGGTCGCTTGATTGGTCTTACTCCTTAACAGGAGGGCGCTTTTTAGTTGGAAGGGGGATTCGGTGAATTTTCTTAACTTCTTATTGTGATATTATGTCTTATTATAAGACTAGAATCACTTGTATTCGTCTACTGGCCGGTTCAGGCTAGTTTTGCCATTTCATTACCAGACATGAGGCTATCTTTTACTATATGAGTCTTTAAAGAGAGGATGGGTATACATCTTCAGTCCGGGAAGGTGTCCTTATTGGTTTCTATTCCTATTTCACTGGGTATATGGATGTCTTTGGAGAGGGAGGGAGGGAGTATCCGTTAGATCCTTTTCTTTTTTTCTTTTTTTCTCACATTTCACAGTCTTTAAAGAGAGGATGGGTATACATCTTCAGTCCGGGTATCTTCAGTAATATATGTTTATTGCAATGGTATAAGAATAAGATGTAAAAAACTATTGTATATGCTGTTATTAGCAGAACACATGCCTTTAGACACAGCAGTGTAATATATGTTTATTGCAATGGTATAAGATGTAAAAAACTGTTTTATATGCTATTAGCAGAACACGTGCCTTTAGACACAGCAGTGTAATATATGTTTATTGCAATGGTATGAGATGTAAAAAACTGTTTTATATGCTGTTATTAGCAGAACACATGCCTTTAGACACAGCAGTGTAATATATGTTTATTGCAATGGTATAAGATGTAAAAAACTGTTTTATATGCTATTAGCAGAACACGTGCCTTTAGACACAGCAGTGTAATATATGTTTATTGCAATGGTATAAGATGTAAAAAACTGTTTTATATGCTATTAGCAGAACACATGCCTTTAGACACAGCAGTGTAATATATGTTTATTGCAATGGTATAAGATGTAAAAAACTGTTTTATATGCTGTCATTAGCAGAACACATGCCTTTAGACACAGCAGTGTAATATATGTTTATTGCAATGGTATGAGATGTAAAAAACTGTTTTATATGCTGTTATTAGCAGAACACGTGCCTTTAGACACAGCAGTGTAATATATGTTTATTGCAATGGTATGAGATGTAAAAAACTGTTTTATATGCTGTTATTAGCAGAACACATGCCTTTAGACACAGCAGTGTAATATATGTTTATTGCAATGGTATAAGATGTAAAAAACTGTTTTATATGCTATTAGCAGAACACGTGCCTTTAGACACAGCAGTGTAATATATGTTTATTGTAATGGTATAAGAATAAGATGTAAAAAACTATTGTATATGCTGTTATTAGCAGAACACATGCCTTTAGACACAGCAGTGTAATATATGTTTATTGCAATGGTATGAGATGTAAAAAACTGTTTTATATGCTGTTATTAGCAGAACACGTGCCTTTAGACACAGCAGTGTAATATATGTTTATTGCAATGGTATAAGATGTAAAAAACTGTTTTATATGCTATTAGCAGAACACGTGCCTTTAGACACAGCAGTGTAATATATGTTTATTGCAATGGTATAAGATGTAAAAAACTGTTTTATATGCTGTTATTAGCAGAACACGTGCCTTTAGACACAGCAGTGTAATATATGTTTATTGCAATGGTATAAGATGTAAAAAACTGTTTTATATGCTGTTATTAGCAGAACACGTGCCTTTAGACACAGCAGTGTAATATATGTTTATTGCAATGGTATAAGATGTAAAAAACTGTTTTATATGCTATTAGCAGAACACGTGCCTTTAGACACAGCAGTGTAATATATGTTTATTGCAATGGTATAAGAATAAGATGTAAAAAAACTATTGTATATGCTGTTATTAGCAGAACACATGCCTTTAGAAACAGCAGTGTGAATTTTCGATATATTGAAGTATATTGAACTGAATATGCAAGTAAGCATCTGAAATTGTGAATAAGCACACTAATAGCAATTTATGTGTTGACCTGAAAAAAGAAAATATGTTGTTAATGTTGTAAATTTTATCAAAGTGTTATAATTACTTGCAGTATTGTAAATAAAAAAAAGAGCCAGAATAATAACTGTTTTTGCTTCTCATTGTTCTACAGTTACTGCCTCTCATTTCCCCATGTTTGAGACCAGTAACATTAAGAAGGGGTTACTTCTATTTGATATTTGGCACCCTCTAATTATATAAATGTCTGCAATCTGTTAAATTATTTTATGGCATGACTAAGCAAGTAACCCAAAAATATTGCTATCTGCATGAATTGTTCCCTTAAATAAAAGTAGACATTGGAATTGTGTGCTGCTACATTCTAATTTGTTCCTTATTAAAAAGCAATTGCAGTAAATACAAATGTTTAGACTTGGCTTATACAGTATGTCATTCTATAGCAATACATTATAAATGTAATTATAAGGTGTTTACAGTCCCTTTAGTTAATAATGACAACAACAATTAACAATATTTAATATTCTTTCAATATATTTTTAAATAGTTTTCTTTTAATGACTAATCACTTAACTAAAATAATAAATTAATATTTGGATGAGAGTACAAATGTTTTAGTTTAAATATGATTTGAACAATATATATATATATTTTTTTTTATTAAACCAGGAATCACTTGTTTTTGTTAACATGCAATCTGAGATTACTTGAAAACCAAAAATATAATAATAAAAAAAATTGAAAAAAGCAGAAACATGTTGTGTTCAAATCTACAAATGTCCATTTCTGTCTCACCAGTCTCAAAATCTGTGTTCCGTGCAATGTTATAAAAAAAGTAGGCTGACCCCCTCTGTCCACATGACTGGAGATGTGCCTTCCATAGGAAATAGTAGGGATCACTGCCTGTTCAACAGTCCGCTCACAAAGTCAATGAACGCGGATCTCAGCAGTGTGGAGTGAGCATGTTTTTACAACATAGAAAATGCGTTTACTAAATGCACAAACTGTTTCTGTTAGTAACAGTTGAAATAATAGATATGTGAACTATATGTTTCACTGTACATTCAGTAGATTTCCTACAATAGCTAATCTAACTACTGAAATGATGGCGAGACAGGTATGTGTGAAAAGGTGCAACTTAGCTGAAGGATATTCTTTACAATTTTTTTTTACAATATTAGAAATTCCCTGCTGTGTTTTCTCCTTAAAATACGTTACTCCCATATGTTATGTATGTGATCACCATTGTTACTAGAGATCAAAAACATTTTTTTTAATAAGAAACTTATAGTATGTGCTGTGGGACTGTGGGTTTATTGTACATGTTGATGTAGTATACTGTAAAATAGTATATTATGTACTTCAAGTGGATTCATGATCGAAATACGTGTGTTTTTAACTTCTGACTTTCTTTTCTTTTTAGGAAGAAGGTTTCGTGCACAGGATATTAACAGAAGAAAGTAACTGCAGCTTTTTCATTTTAGCAAAGTGTGTTTTTTCAGCTTTGCACTATGTAAAATATTTTTTTTAATTGTTGTTTTTTTTAATATTCTATTTTGAAGCCAATATAAGTTTTGACTGTACTTGTTTTATTTCTAATATCAAGACCAGACTGTACGACCAGACTGTACCAAACGTGTTCTATATTAATGTTTATTACAGTTTGGCCGTGAATATTAGAAGCAAACCCATTCAGTTCTGGGTATACTTATTTGATAATTTTCTACTACAAACACACTATGCCAAACGTGTTTTTAGCTTAGTGACATTGAACTAGAAATGTATCAAAGTTCCTTTACACAGTACTTAATGGGTTTACTTCTAATATTGTGGGCACACTGTAACAAACGTGTTATTAATACTGAACATGTTTGTTACAGTGTCGTCAAGATATTAGAAATAAAACACATACAGTGCATAAAAATGCAATATTAAAAAAGCTATCAATTCCAAAAAACACATTTTACAACGCAAAAAAACACACACTTTGCATTGTAAAAAAGCCATAGCTACTGTCTGCTATTGGATATTAATATCAGGTACTCAAAATGTTCTTCCTAAAAAGAAAAGAAAGAAAAGAACATACATAATTAATTATTTATATATATATAATGGTGGAAATTGACTGCCACACTGAACATGTAGAAGAGAAAGAGCAGCAAAGAATTGTCTAAGGATTTAAGAACAAAAATTGTGGAAAAGCATGGACAATCTCAAGGTTACAAGTCCATCTCCAGAGATCTTAACGTTCCTGTGTCCACTGTGCACAACATTGTCAAGAAGTTTACAGCCCATGGCACTGTAGCTAATCTCCCTGGACGTGGACGAAAGAGAAAAATTGATCAAAGATTGCAACAAAGGATTGTTCGAATGGTGGATAAAGAACCTTGATCAACTTCCAGACAAATTCAAGCTGGCACAGGGTACAAATGTGTCAGCTTGCACTATATGTCACCATCTGAATGAAAAGGGACGCTATGGTAGGAGACCCAGGAGGACCCCACTGCTGACACAGAAACATAAAAAAGCCTGACTCGAGTTTGTCAAAACTTACCTGAGGAAGCCAAAATCTTTTTGGGAGAATGTGCTATGACGAAAAAAAATTACAGATTTTTGGTAAAGCCCATCATTCTACTGTTTTCAGAAAAAGAAATGAGGCTTTTAAAGAATACAGTCCCTACAGTCAAACAAGGTAGAGGTTCACTGATGTTTTTGGGTTGCTTTGCTGCTTCAGACACTGGATGTCTTAGCTTTATATATGTGCGATTTGTTTCGGATCGATTCGGAAATTCAGAAAATTCGGCAAATTCAGCGATTCGAATCGAACCGAATTTCCGAATTAAAATACTGCCGAATTACCGAATAAATCCGAATTATTTCGGATTTATTCTGTAAATTCGGATGGCCATGGATTACACTAGTATTGTACAGTATAAGTCTAATTACCGAAATTCCGAATCGAATCGAACCGAATCCAGCCGAATTTAGTACATAATACTAGTCTAATCCCACCTAACACTTACCGAAATTCCGAATCTCCGAACCGAATCGAACCGAACCAAATTTATTCGAATCCGAATGAATTCGAAACAAAACCGAACCGAATTTATTCGAATCCGAATGAATCCGAAACAAATCAGAACCGAATTGATTCAAATTTTTCCGAATTCGAATTGCTCCGAACCGAAATTAAAAAAAATCTGAATCGATCCGAACAGAAACGAATTTTTCCGCCATGCACATGTCTACTTAGCTTTGTGCATGGCATTATGAAATCTGAAGACTACCAAAGATTTCTGTGGTGCAATGTAGGGCCCAGTGTCAGAAATTTGGGTCTCCATCAGAGGTCTTACAGCAGGACAATGAGCCAAAGCACATGTCAAAAAGCACACAGAAATAATTTAAGACAAAGCGCTGGAGAGTACTGAACTGGCCAGCAATGAGTCCAGAGGGCATATTTATCAAGCTCTGTATATAAGACTGCTGATCCATAACTTGTCCGCCTGCTCTGAGGCGGCGGACAGAAATCAACCCGATCGAATGCGGTTGATTGACACCCCCTGCTGACACCCCCTGCTGGTGCAATGATAAATGCTGACAGTGTATGCTGTCGGCATTTATTGATGTGCAGCGATGTGCAGTGGACATGATATGCTACTTGGTATCATGTCCACTCGCACATTAATACATATACCCCCAGATCTCAATCCCATAGAGCACCTGTGGAGAGATCTCAAACAGCAGTTGGGAAAAGGAAACCTTCCAATCTGAGAGACCTGGAGCAGTTGGCAAAAGAAGAGTGGTCCAAAATTCCAGTAGAGAGGTGTAAGAAACTCACTGATTTATTTTTTCCAAGGGGTGTGCTACCAAATATTAAATTGAGGGTGCCAATAATTTTGTCCAGTCCATTTTTGGAGTTTTCCGTGTAATGTCTCAGATTTGGCATTTTTTTCTCCACTTCTTTGTGTCATACCAATACAAACAAAATAAATAAACATGAGAATGCCTAAACATTTGTAATTGCAACCATTTTCTGGGCGAAGTGGTGCATTATTTGACAGAAATACAGAGGTGCCAATATTTTTGGCCATGACTGTAAATATATATATATATATATATATATATATATATATATATATATATATATATATATATATACTACATCCACATGTGCAGTATAACCACAACCCCATATATGTTTATTTTTAATTTTGTATTAAAACAAAAGAGTTAGAATTTTGGTTGAAACATGTAAATTGTATTGTCCTTCAATACCATCTAAAGCAGGGGTTTTCAAACCTGTCCTCAGACCTCCCTAACAGGCCAGATTTTTAGGATTTCCTTTGGTGAGAGCAGGTAACCTTGTTTACTAATCAGCTGATTATTTAACCTGTGCTCTAGTTCAAATATTCTGAAAATCTGTAAAAAAAATAAAGAAATAAACAATTTGACAAAGTAACATTGTGCACTTTAACAAAAAAGGATATAGTCCTTAATATAATCCAGATGTCCTGTGTATCAAAGGCTTCGATATGAAGGACCTCAGAGAAGAGAAAAAACAATATAGTAAAGTTCCTTATAAATTTGAATAAAAGATAAGAAGAACCTTACTCACACAGTTTAGAGCTATAACTGAGCAGACAAGAAATAAGCATTGGAAAATATCTCAGGTAGACAAACTTTAAAGTTCACAAATTTATTTAAATATATATAAAACCATTACACATCAGACACTGACAAAATGCCAGAATGAGAATGCCAGCTCTCACAATAGAAAGTCCCGTCACCTATGTTTGTAAACTCTAACGTACATTTTTCTGAATACTTCTGTTTTTTCAAGGAGAAATATGCCGTTCTGTTTTCTTCCTTTTTTAAATGTGCTGATGTCTCCTTATTGGTAGATTATGTTAACTTGATTGTTGTCCATCTGTAAGTATATCTTGCATTCAGATAAGGGTAATAAAAAAAATTGAATTTTCTCTATACAATATTCTTTTCAACATACTAAAAAAAAATGAAAAAAAAATTAAGATCTTAAACATGAAAGTAAGGTTATCATGAGAGTGAAACCCAATGTGCGCTAACTGTAGGACTTCGGATACCACGTGCGTTAACTTCTTCCCATAGACTTTAATGGAGAGTGCAAATTTTAAAAAGTACTAACACCTATCGCTCACACGCTAACACAACTGTGTTTAACCAAGTGCGCTCTACCTGACATGAGTTAAGCATATTTTACATTCCAATGTATATATACAGTATATAGAGTTATATATAGGAATATCTATTTAATAATACATAGAACAAGTTCTCCTATATAAAGAACATTAGAATGCAAAATATTTACAGTACATACACTGTTAAACACATTATTAAATATTAAAAATTATTTTAAATTTTTCAGGTATTTGAGTTGAAATTGTTCCAAAGTATATAAACACATGTATATATGCATGTGTATATATGTGTTTATATGTGTATATATGTATGTATATGTACATACATACATACACATATTTAGACATGTATATGTATATAACCCTTTTCATTCAAACACCTTGTCATATACCATATACCTTTTAACCCTTAAACTTTTTTAATATTAATATAAATAATTTTATTAGATATTGTATATATGAGTGTAACACTTTATTGTATTTATGCTGTGTTTGGTGTAACATTTTATTTAGCTTAAACACGATAAACACAAATTTAGTTCATGTTTACTTTCAGCTTGTAATACGCATGTAAGTTAGCACACCACTTGTAATCTAGCTCATTATGTGCCTGATATTCAAAACTTCGCTGCTCAGGTGAGATATTCTAAAAAGGCTTGTCGGTACGGCGAGGCCCTTAAAATTTTTTAGAAACACAAATTTTATCTTGAGAAATGTTTATGTTGCTATGTAGTGTTCTTAATGTGAACCAAAGACTCCTACATTACAATACTAAAAAAGTCTAAAAAAAATCTCAAAGATTTTGTGTGATTTCTCTCCATGACAGCAAGGTTTTGAATATAAGGCCCTATGTTATATAACACTTCAAAACACATTTCAAAACATTATTTCATGAAATATATATTTTTTATCAAAAATAAAAATTAAAAATTAAAAAATTAAAACTAAAACTTTCATAAATTATAACTTTAAAAAAGCAAAAAAATTAAAAATAATTTCTCTTGGAAATTGAACCCAGGTTACAAAATGTTCAAAACATCTTATGAATCCACCAGACTACCTAGTAGTTCAACATTAAAGGGACAGTCAAGTCCAAAAAAACCTTTCATGATTTAAATAGGGAATGTAATTTTAAACAACTTTCCAATTTACTTTAATCACCAATTTTGCTTTGCTCTATTGGTATTCTTAGTTGAAAGCTAATTCTAAGTGGTTCATATGCTAATTTCTTAGACATTGAAGACTGCCTTTAATCTGAATGAATTTTGACCACTAGAGCGCATTAGTTCATGTGTTTCATATAGATAACATTGAGCTCATGCACTTGAAGTTACCCTGAAGTGAGCACTGATTGGCTAAAATGCAAGTCTGTCAAAAGAACTGAAATAAGGGGGCCGTTAGCAGAGGCTTAGAGACAAGGTAATCACAGAGGTAAAAAGTGTATTTCTATAACAGTGTTGGTTATGCAAAACTGGGGAATGGGTAATAAAGGGATTATCTTTCTTTTTAAACAACAAAAATTCAGGTGTTGACTGTCCCTTTAAGTTTACTTTCTCATAACTTAAAAAATCTCAATGTATTCATAAATTTTAAGAAATCTGTGTATGTTCTTTAAACCAAAAATTACCAATGATTTAGAAGTGTTTTCAAATATTATAAATAATTAAATCAATTTAATTTAAAAAGATTTATCAATACTAAATATTTAGGGTTAAGTAAGAATCGAATCTAGACACCAACAGCATAATGAGAAATAATTTATTAATAGAAGGTAAAAATTCAAAAGAATGGGTAAAAGTTGGGAAAAATACAAAGAACAAACAATGGGTAAAAATGGTGGGCAAAAATAACCCAAGTTTTTGTGAGAGCTGGTGCTGCATATTAAATAAATACTCCATGGATCATATTCTTCTTGTGATAGAGGAGGCCATAAGGCTACCCGCAAATAAGATGGAAGATTGGTTTGCTAAATTAGAAGAACATTACAAGGAGGGACTCACCACTTAGAAGAAGAACTAACAGAGACGTTTGACAGAGGACAACAGGCTCAATTGGTTTATCCCTGGCAGTATGAGATTCCTTCTCTTGATAGGAGGCAACAGCATGTTCGGCATCCAGAGGATGCAACGCTTAAGTCTGCATCTTCCAGCAGTGATACAGAAGCTACAGACGGGGATTTTCTTTCTAAAGATGGTTGAAAATTATTTTGTGGCATTGAATGATAAGCCTTCTAAGCTTGAAAGCAACCTAGACAAAGTTGAATGAGATGCTATGTATATAATTTGCAAAACAACAAAGGATTTAATCATAAATCCTGCGGACAAGGAGGACAGTATTGTGCTACAAGAATATAAGTATTATAAAATAGAGGTTTTGAGACAACTTAATTACATTGACAAGTATATTTTATTGAACAGAAATCCAACAATAAAATATAAAAAGTAATGGAGAGTATATTGCTTCTGGGGTTACAAACTAAATGGATAAATGAAGGAGAGAACACTTGTTTTTTTATGTTTTACCCAAGGTCCACAAATCCTTGCATTTACTACCTTTTCAGCTGTGGAATCTTTAAATCAGTCAGTTGCTAAATACATAGATGATCTACTTCAGAAGAGTGTTAAGAACAAACTATCACATATAAGGGACTTTATTGAAATGTTATGTGATGTGGGGGAGAGTAGAGAAAGTGACATATTTGTCACTATGGATGTTTCTAATCTATACACATGAGGAGGGCATCCAGGAGGTTAAGGACTACCTATTAAGGGCTAGATTACGAGTGGTGCACTAAAAGGGATTTATCATGGTTCTTTGCACGCGTCGGGAGTAGTGCATGTATTAATAACACGCGTTAAATTCAATTGCGCTCAAGCGAAAACATTTACTTTAAACCTGTAATACAGTATTACAGGTTTAAAGTAAATGTGTTCGCTTGAGCGCAATTGAATTTAACGCGTGTTGGGATAGCGCGACTTCAGAGCTCTGGTTATCTGTTACGCTTGAACTTTAAAAGTACAGTTACACTAATAATAACACTATCTAACAAAAATTATAAAAAAAAAAGAATTGCAATGCAAAGTTACAAGGGCTCGGACATATATATAGTTAATAAAGTGTTTCACTATGTATTAACTGTAAATATTTCACTTTACAATGTTCTTTGCATAGAGGAATACGTTCTAAGAATGTATAAATAGATATTCCTACATATCTGTATATATCTATACCTATATATAATCATATATATATATAGGTATAGATATAAATATATTGTAACAAAAAAAATTATATATATATATATATATATATATATATATATATATAGAGAGAGAGAGAGAGAGAGATGTATTTATGAACATATAGAACTTATTTTTATATGTAAACAATATTGGAATGTGAAATATTAATATATATCATGTCGGGTTAACGCACGAGTAAGGGTGTTATGTTTTTTTCCCCACTTTTTGCGCTTTATTGAAGTCTAAGGGGGAATACGTAAATGTGTTCCTAAATGGGATTGGGATAGTATATAGTTCCTATAAATTGAATTATATAAGGAGAGAGGGGACATTGAGAGAAGACTGTATAGAAAGACCACGGACAGAAAAGCTATAGTAAGGTTGAAACGTTTCCACCCCAAGCACCTATATTGAGATTGATGCCTAGGGCTCAGACATTAAGAGACAGTGAAAAACAGAGGTAGACACAGCAGTGAGAGATATGGGTAAAAGATTTTCGTATTGGGGTTACTCTAGATAGATACTGTTAAAGGGACACTGAACCCAAACTTTTTCTTTTGTGATTCAGATAGAGCATGCAATTTTAAGCAACTTTCTAATTTACTCCTATTAGCAAATGTTCTTCATTCTCTTAGTATCTATATTTGAAAAGCAAGAATGTAAGTTTAGATGCCGGCCCATTTTGGTGAACAACCTGGGTTGTTCTTGCTGATTGGTGGATACATTCATCCACCAATAAACAAGTGTTGTCCAAGGTTCTGGACTTTCTTTTTCAAATAAAGATAGCAAGAGAATGAAGAAAAAATGATAATAGGAGTAAATTAGAAAGTTGCTTACAATTTCAAGATTTATCTGGAGCACAAAAGAAAACTTTTTGGGTTCAGTGTCCCTTTAAGGAGTTAAAAAGAAGTCCTGGAGTTAAGAGAGATTCAAGACGTGACTGCAGATAAGACAGATAAAAAGAATGAAGGGAGACTATATTTTGTCACTGACTACACTACTGAAAATTGGAAACTTAGTAAAGCCATAGACTATCACCACTTGTGAGACAGACTCCTATCTTTTCATACAGGAATGGTAGGAGTATTAGAGATTTTTGGGTGAAGGCTGACTCGTCTGATAAATATAACACACAGGTATAAGATATTTCTGACTAGGAAACCAGTGTTGTATCATTGTCATGTCTGTGTTATGTGTAATAGCCTAATAACATTTACACATAGCCAGACTGGCTAGAATTATAAGATCAAGTACTCATTGACATGTGAATCTAAATATTTTGAGTATATAATTAAATGTCATTGTGGTGATGTCTATGTTGGGAAAACGGAATGCATGCTCAAATAACACATGGCAATGCATAGGAACAGTATTATTCAAGCTATTGAGACAGGAAGATGGATCAGCAGTCGCAAAACATTTTTAGAAAAGGGACATTCAGTTGTGAGCCTACCGGTAGCCCTATAGACCATATTCCACCTTTAAGGAGAGGGGGTGATTTGAAAAAGGCTTTTCTCTAGAGGGAGGCAAAGTGGATTTTTTAGTTGAATATGATGTAGTTTAAATACATATCTGTCTCTGAGTTGCTTCCTCTGATATGATTTTGTTGTTTTGAATGATGTTGATGGTGCATATTTTGTGTTGTTGATATAAGCTTTATGTACAGGCATTTCCTTTTCGTTTGGTATGCGTGTGCTATGTTCTCTCTTTCTAGAAAAACTAAAGAAAAGGGAAAATAGATAAGATATAAAGCAAAGAGAGAGATATATATCTATGATCCACTAGGTGGCAGTACAGCTTTTAGATGGAGGACATGCATGAGAGTGAGATCCAGGACCAATTGTTAGACACTGGGGTATTCAAGGATGGGGACAAGGGTATTGTATTTGACCTTGACAAAGGCCCAAGTGAGGGCTAAAGCGTTGGTTGTCTCATGTGAAGCAATATATAAAAAAATACATATTAACTAATGAAACAAATAAAAAGTGCATATAAAAAATATATATATATATCTGCATACAGATCATCGTTCAATCACTTGTCATGGTGATGAAAAATGCAACGACGAAAGCACATCGTCGCATGTTTCATCACTGTAACAAGTGATTGAACTGTGTCCTGTGTATATGTATATATATATATATATATATATATATATATATATATATATATATATATATATTTATATATAATTTTTATATGCACTTTATATTTGTTTCACAGTATTGCCACAGTCAATTTCAACAGCAGCATGTGAGCATCTCGTAGCCTTAGCAAAATCTGACGGGACAACATTTCCTGGTCAGAATCTGCTACCTCTGAGTGCACATGCTGCTTATTTACATAATCACATTCCACACATTCATTTTTAACATATGGGGAGTGTGATTACATAAACAAAGAAATATGGGTTGTGTACCAGCTCTAATATGTATACCCTATACATGGATTCTGTCAGTGTTTTGATCTGTTCACCATCAACATTACATGCAGCAGCAACCACAGCCTCCCAGACACTATTCAGAGAGGTGTACTGTTTTCCCTCCTTGTAAATCTCACATTTGATGATGGACCACAGGTTCTCAATGGGGTTCAGATCAAGTGAACAAGGAGGCCATGTCATTAGATTTTCTTCTTTTATACCCTTTCTTGCCAGCCACGCTGTGGAGTACTTGGACGCGTGTGATGGAGCATTGTCCTGCATGAAAATCATGTTTTTCTTGAAGGATGCAGACTTCTTCCTGTACCACTGCTTGAAGAAGGTGTCTTCCAGAAACTGGCAGTAGGACTGGGAGTTGAGCTTGACTCCATCCTCAACCCAAAAAGGCCCCACAAGCTCATCTTTGATGATACCAGCCCAAACCAGTACTCCACCTCCACCTTGCTGGCGTCTGAGTCGGACTGGAGCTCTCTGCCCTTTACCAATCCAGCCACGGGCACATCCATCTGGCCCATCAAGACTCACTCTCATTTCATCAGTCCATAAAACCTTAGAAAAATCAGTCTTGAGATATTTCTTGGCCCAGTCTTGACGTTTCAACTTGTGTGTCTTGTTCAGTGGTGGTCGTCTTTCAGCCTTTCTTACCTTGGCCATGTCTCTGAGTATTGCACACCTTGTGCTTTTGGGCACTCCAGTGATGTTGCAGCTCTGAAATATGGCCAAACTGGTGGCAAGTGGCATCTTGGCAGCTGCACGCTTGACTTTTCTCAGTTCATGGGCAGTTATTTTGCGCCTTGGTTTTTCCACACGCTTCTTGCGACCCTGTTGACTATTTTGAATGAAACGCTTGATTGTTCGATGATCACGCTTCAGAAGCTTTGCAATTTTAAGAGTGCTGCATCCCTCTGCAAGATATCTCACTATTTTTGACTTTTCTGAGCCTGTCAAGTCCTTCTTTTGACCCATTTTGCCAAAGGAAAGGAAGTTGCCTAATAATTATGCACACCTGATATAGGGTGTTGATGTCATTAGACCACACCCCTTCTCATTACAGAGATGCACATCACCTAATATGCTTAATTGGTAGTAGGCTTTCGAGCCTATACAGCTTGGAGTAAGACAACATGCATAAAGAGGATGATGTGGTCAAAATACTCATTTGCCTAATAATTCTGCACTCCCTGTATATCCTGATGGTCCCTTCTATTCCTTTTTCCGTTGTGAGGACTTTTCAGTGTACTCGCTTTCTTTTTTCAAAAGAAAAAGCCGGTTTCTTCATTTTCCGTGCCGTTTCCAAATCAGCTGCGGACAAACTACGGATGCCCAAGAGGGTCTGAACTAGAGTAACGTGTTTTGGCTGCAAGCCTTTCTCAAACTCTGTCTACTCACAGGGAACTGCTGCCTGCTGTATCCAAGGGGCTCTAGGCACATGTTGCCCTCCTCCAACCCAGGAGGTGTTTTTAAGTAACTCTGCTGCTGCTGACATTCCTGTCTCTGCCATCCCTGCTCTGTGTTGGTTATCATCCTTCAATGCCAATTCTTCAGGGCACTGCTGGCTGCTGTGTCCAAGGGGTTTTAGACATATGCAATTAATCTTTTGATTGTTGGCATTTTCTAGCAGTGTAATTTTGTGGCTAAAAGGAATGTTTTGCAGGCTTCCCATAGGCTTTAGTGTGTTGTAATAAATTTTGTTTTGAGCAAAATTCTTATGTGAATATTCTGACAACCTGAAAATGCTGAACCGAATATTTGTGAAAAACCAAATTTTTCTCCCATGCACATGTCTACTTTTAATTGTTGCTTGCATTTTTTTATCACTGTAATAATAGTGAGATATTTAAATGTAAACCTGTATTTTTTTCTGCATGCTGTTGATCTGTTACTATCACCTAAGATATGTGTATGCATATAATATTTGAGGTAAATTGTCTATATGTTGCCTGCTCTGTTTTATATTGTTTCTTAACCTCAATAAAAATAAATAGATATTAGGTATAGTAGAGATATAGGGGCATATTTATGATTGTGCGAGCGGACATGATCCGATATCAGTTCTTTTTTTTTATTTTTATTTTTTTATTTTTTATTGAAATTCAATTTAGGGCATACAAGACAAAAATCTCAATACAGTTTGTACAGAGTATTCATATCCACATAACTAAGAGACCAAAAACAAACCAGAAAAATAAATAAATAACAGAGATATGAGACAATCGCAAAATTTAAAAAACATAATTTTTTGCCCATTCAAACTATCCGCCTTCAGATTAACTTATGAGGTCACTTTTGGGCCTTTCATGGTCATAGAACAAATTTAACGTGAAGAAGGCTATCAGATACTGTAAGGGACCGCTTTCGGATCCCAAATGATGTATCTCATTCCAACACAGATGAACTAAACCTGCACAAGTACATTTACATAAATGAGCACTATATATCAAAAGCATTAAGGAACAATATAATTAACATAGAGGGAATGTGAAACTCTCACTCTCACTGCACCAATTTTCAATGACACCAATGCTATTATTAGTCAATTTATAAAGATCAGTACCTGAACGGAGGCTATGTAGGAATAACAATACCAATAACAAAAAATAAAAGGGAGCAACCGATATCAGTTCTTGTGAACTGCTGGTGCAATACCTCCCCTTGCAGATTTGCGCTAGCAGGGGGTGTCAATCAACCCCAAAAGGTGGAGAGTATACGAACCCTCCACCTAAAAGTATACACTAATAGCACTGTTTATCAGGTGTCAATCAACCCGATCGTATTCGATCGGGTTGATTTCTGTCGATTTTTGTCCGCCGCCTCAGAGCAGGCGGACAAGTTATGGAGCAGCAATCATTAGAAACAAGGGGCATCAAGCTCCATACGGAGCTTGATAAATATGCCCCAAAGGGCCGAATTATCAAGCTCTGAATGGAGCTTGATGTCCCTTGTATCTAATGACCGCTGCTCCATAACTTGTCCGCCTGCTCTGAGGCGGCGGACAGAAATCAACCCGATCAAATACGATCAGGTTGATTGACACCACTTGCCGCGAATCTGCAGGGGGCGGTATTGCACAAGCAGTTCTGGCAAACAGCTTGTGCAATGATAAATGCCGACAGCATAATCTGTCGGCATTTATCGGTGTGCAGCGGACATGATACGCTACATCATATCATGTCTTCTCACACTTTGATAAATATGCCCCATAGTAGATATTCCTGATTTGGATAGACTTCTCTTGAAAAGTCTTAGTAAAACTCAAACATTATGTACCGTAACCTCAATGTATTTAAGGAAAACTCAGTTTAGAAGAATACATAGGGATAATCTTACACCACAAAGAGTGGCTAAATGGAACAAAGAGGTAAAAAATGTATGCCTTAAATGTTCCCATGAAAATCCAGACTTGGGACACCTATTATGGGATTGTCCAAAGTTGAAACAATTTTGGCTGAAACTTGGCTATCTTCTCTCCCAAATAACAAAAACAAAAATATATTTAACAAAAGAATCTATATTTCTCTTGATCAATCATGACTCCTGAGAAAAAAAAATGAATTTTATTCGAACCACAATATTAATCCTTAGAAAGCTAATTTTTAGAGAATGGATCGATACTAGAATACCCTCAATTAGTGAAGCAAAAAAGCTATTAACAAATTCTATAATAGCAGCTGCCTATGACTTTAGACTGGAGATGAGGAGGGGTGATTCCTTTAGCAAGACCTGGATAGAATTTATCCATTATCAAGGAGCGGATCTTCAAAATCACCTAGAACAAATTCTAAATATCCAATTAAAGTAGTTTGGAGCAATGGAGAGGGGGAGGTTAAGTTAGGTTAGGTTAAGGTTGTGGGTTATTTTTTGTTTGTTTGGCTTTCATACGGCTAGATTTAGAGTTTTGTCGGTAACGACCCGCGTAGCTAACGCTGGCTTTTTTCTGGCCGCACCTTTAAAATAACTCTGGTATTGAGAGTCCACAGAATGGCTGCGTTAGGCTCCAAAAAAGGAGCGTAGAGCATATTTAACGCAACTTCAACTCTCGATACCAGAGTTGCTTACGGACGCGGCCAGCCTCAAAAACGTGCTCGTGCACGATTCCCCCATAGAAAACAATGGGGCTGTTTGAGCTGAAAAAAAACCTAACACCTGCAAAAAAGCTGCGTTCAGCTCCTAATGCAGCTCCATTGTTGTCTATGGGGAAACACTTCCTACGTCTGCACCTAACACCCTAACATGTACCCCGAGTCTAAACACCCCTAACCTTACACTTATTAACCCTTATTTTGCCGCCCCCGCTATCGCTGACCCCTGCATATTATTTTTAACCCCTAATCTGCCGCTCCGTAAACCGCCGCTACTTACATTATCCCTATGTACCCCTAATCTGCTGCCCCTAACACCGCCGACCCCTATATTATATTTATTAACCCCTAATCTGCACCCCACAACGTCGCCTCCACCTGCCTACACTTATTAACCCCTAATCTGCCGACCGGACCGCACCGCTATTATAATAAAGTTATTAACCCCTAATCCGCCTCACTCCCGCCTCAAAAACCCTATAATAAATAGTATTAACCCCTAATCTGCCCTCCCTAACATCGCCGACACCTAACTTCAAACATTAACCCCTAATCTGCCGACTGGAGCTCACCGCTATTCTAATAAATGTATTAACCCCTAAAGCTAAGTCTAACCCTAACACTAACACCCCCCTAAGTTAAATATAATTTAAATCTAACAAAATTAATTAACTTTTATTAAAGAAATTATTCCTATTTAAAGCTAAATACTTACCTGTAAAATAAATCCTAATATAGCTACAATATAAATTATAATTATATTATAGCTATTTTAGGATTTATATTTATTTTACAGGTAACTTTGTATTTATTTTAACCAGGTACAATAGCTATTAAATAGTTAAGAACTATTTAATAGCTAAAATAGTTAAAATAATTACAAATTTACCTGTAAAATAAATACTAACCTAAGTTACAATTAAACCTAACACTACACTATCAATAAATTAATTAAATAAAATACCTACAATTACCTACAATTAAACCTAACACTACACCATCAATAAATTATTTAAATACAATATCTACAAATAAATACAATGAAATAAACTAACTAAAGTACAAAAAATAAAAAAGAACTAAGTTACAAAAAATAAAAAAATATTTACAAACATTAGAAAAATATTACAACAATTTTAAACTAATTACACCTACTCTAAGCCCCTAATAAAATAACAAAGACCCCCAAAATAAAAAAATGCCCTACCCTATTCTAAATTACAAAAGTTCAAAGCTCTTTTACCTTACCAGCCCTGAACAGGGCCCTTTGCGGGGCATGCCCCAAAGAATTCAGCTCTTTTGCCTGTAAAAAGAAACATACAATACCCCCCCCCAACATTACAACCCACCACCCACATACCCCTAATCTAACCCAAACCCCCCTTAAATAAACCTAACACTAAGCCCCTGAAGATCTTCCTACCTTATCTTCACCCTGCCAGGTTCACCGATCCGGAAGTCTTGATCCAAGCCTCGGAAGTGTTGATCCAAGCCCAAGCGGGGGGCTGAAGAGTGACGTCTATCCTCGGGCTGAAGTCTGGATCCAAGCGGCGACTGAAAAAATCCATCCTCGGGCTGAAGTCGGAAGTCCATCATCTGGATGAAGTCTTCTATCAAGCCGCATCTTCAATCTTCTTTCTTCTGGAACGGAGCGGAACCATCTTCTTCCAAGCCGACGCGGAACATCCTCTTCAACCGACGACTAGATGACGAATGACGGTTCCTTTAAATGACGTCATCCAAGATGGAGTCCCTCGAATTCCGATTGGCTGATAGGATTCTATCAGCCAATCGGAATTAAGGTAGGAAAATTCTGATTGGCTGATGGAATCAGCCAATCAGAATCAAGTTCAATCAGATTGGCTGATTCAATCAGCCAATCAGATTGAGCTTGCATTCTATTGGCTGTTCCGATCAGCCAATAGAATGTGAGCTCAATCTGATTGGCTGATCAGATCAGCCAATCAGATTGAACTTGATTCTGATTGGCTGATTCCATCAGCCAATCAGAATTTTCGTACCTTAATTCCGATTGGCTGATAGAATCCTATCAGCCAATCAGAATTCGAGGGACGCCATCTTGGATGACATCCCTTAAAGGAACCGTCATTCGTCGGGAAGTCGTCGTCGGAAGAAGAAGATGGGTCCGCGGTGGAGGTCTTCAAGATGGAGCCGGTCCTCATCGGATGAAGATAGAAGATGCCGCTTGGAAGAAGATGGTTGCTGGTCCGATCTACTCTTCTTCCCGGATAGGATGAAGACTTTGGAGCCTCTTCTGGACTTCTTCAGCCGTCGGATGATGGATGTCTAGCCCCCGCTTGGGCTTAGATGAAGATATCGGAGCCAGGACGGATCAGTGTGATACCCGGTGAGGTGAAGACAAGGTAGGAAGATCTTCAGGGGCTTAGTGTTAGGTTTATTTAAGGGGGGTTTGGGTTAGATTAGGGGTATGTGGGTGGTGGGTTGTAATTTGGGGGGGGGTATTGTATGTGTTTTTTTACAGGCAAAAGAGCTGAATTTCTTGGGGCATGCCCCGCAAAGGGCCCTGTTCAGTTCTGGTAAGGTAAAAGAGCTTTGAACTTTTGTAATTTAGAATAGGGTAGGGCATTTTTTATTTTGGGGGGCATTGTTATTTTATTAGGGGGCTTAGAGTAGGTGTAATTAGTTTAAAATTGTTGTAATATTTTTCTTATGTTTGTAAATATTTTTTTATTTTTTGTAACTTAGTTCTTTTTTATTTTTTGTACTTTAGTTAGTTTATTTCATTGTATTTATTTGTAGATATTGTATTTAATTTATTTATTGATAGTGTAGTGTTAGGTTTAATTGTAGGTAATTGTAGGTATTTTATTTAATTAATTTATTGATAGTGTAGTGTTAGGTTTAATTGTAACTTAGGTTAGGATTTATTTTACAGGTAATTTTGTAATTATTTTAACTAGGTAGCTATTAAATAGTTCTTAACTATTTAATAGCTATTGTACCTGGTTAAAATAAATACAAAGTTACCTGTAAAATAAATATAAATCCTAAAATAGCTATAATATAATTATAATTTATATTGTAGCTATATTAGGGTTTATTTTACAGGTAAGTATTTAGTTTTAAATAGGAATAATTTCTTTAATAAGAATTAATTTATTTCGTTATATTTAAATTATATTTAACTTAGGGGGGTGTTAGTGTTAGGGTTAGACTTAGCTTTAGGGGTTAATAAATTTATTAGAATAGCGGCGAGATTGGATCGGCAGATTAGGGGTTAATGCTTGAAGTTAGGTATCGGCGATGTTAGGGAGGGCAGATTAGGGGTTAATACTATTTATTATAGGGTTATTGAGGCGGGAGTGAGGCGGATTAGGGGTTAATAACTTTATTACAGTAGCGGTGATATCCGCTTGGCAGATTAGGGGTTAATAAGTGTAGGTAGCTGGCGGCGACATTGAGGGGGGCAGGTTAGGGGTTAATAAATATAATATAGGGGTCGGCGGTGTTAGGGGAAGCAGATTAGGGGTACATAAGGATAACGTAGGTGGCGGTCGGCAGATTAGGGGTTAAAAAAATTTAATCGAGTGGCGGCGATGTGGGGGGACCCCGGTTTAGGGGTACATAGGTAGTTTATGGGTGTTAGTGTACTTTAGAGCACAGTAGTTAAGAGCTTTATAAACCGGCGTTAGCCCAGAAAGCTCTTAACTACTGACTTTTTTCTGCGGCTGGAGTTTTGTCATTAGATTTCTAACGCTCACTTCAGACACGACTCTAAATACCGGAGTTAGGAAGATCCCATTGAAAAGATAGGATACGCAATTGACGTAAGGGGATCTGCGGTATGGAAAAGTCGCGGCTGAAAAGTGAGCGTTAGACCCTTTCTTGACTGACTCCAAATACCGGCGGCAGCCTAAAACCAGCGTTAGGAGCCTCTAACGCTGGTTTTCACGGCTACCGCCAAACTCCAAATCTAAGCCATAGACTGTTAAATTTATATCTCTATATAGTTATATATGGACTAATAATTAAAAAAGAAAAGAGAGAAGGGATGGAGAGGGATATTGAATGGAAAAGGAATACAGGTATGCAAAACAGAATGCTCTACTGAATAGCTTATGAAACCTCTGTTTCTCTATTATGTGCATATTAGCTTTATTATTTTTTTATATCTATAATACTATATGTACCTCAGTATAGTACTAATTATATTTATTTATTTTTTTCCTCTTTTTGTATGATGTAATAAAGATTTATATATAAAAAAAGATAGTAATGATATATACAGTATATATATAATATATATATATATATATATATATATATATATATATATATATATATATATATATTTGTGTTTGTGTGTATGTGTCAATGTGTGTGGTTTTGTTTGTGTGTATATTTGCGTGTGAGTGTTTGTTTTTGTGTATGTATGTATGTATGTATGTGTGTGAGTGATTGTGTAGATGTATGTGTTTCAGTGTTTGTGTTTATGTATGTATGTGAGTGTGTATATGTATGTGTTTCACTGTTTGTGTGTATGTGTGTATGTATGTGTGTGAATGTTTGTGTAGATGTATGTGTTTCAGTGTTTGTGTGTATGTATGTATGTGTGTGTGTGCGTGTTTGTATGTATGTGTGTATGTATATGTGTGAGTGTTTGTGTGTATGTATATGTATGTATGTGTGTGAGTGTTTGTGTGTATGTGTGTATGTATGTGTGTGAGTGTTTGTGTAGATGTATGTGTTTCAGTGTTTGTGTGTATGTATGTATGTGTGTGTGTGCGTGTTTGTATGTATGTGTGTATGTATATGTGTGAGTGTTTGTGTGTATGTATATGTATGTATGTGTGTGAGTGTTTGTGTGTATGTATGTATCTGTGTGAGTGTTTGTGTAGATGTATGTGTGTGAATGTATGTATGTATGTATCTGTGTGAGTATTTGTGTAGATGTATGTGTGTGAGTGTTTGTGTGTTTATATATGTATATGTTTGTGTGTATGTTTGTGATTATTTGTGTATATGTATGTGTGTGAGTGTTTGTGTGTATGTATGTATGTATGTGTGTGAGTGTTTGTGTAGATGTTTGGGCAGTTCAGGGGCCTCCCTATTCCACTGCATACTGTTGGCATATATATGTGTGTGTTATATGTGTGTGTGTATTTACACACACACACACATGTAAGAGAAGTGCTTAACCAGGAATGAAGAACTGCGTGTGAGTGTTTGTTTTTGTGTATGTATGTATGTATGTGTGTGAGTGATTGTGTAGATGTATGTGTTTCAGTGTTTGTGTGTATGTATGTATGTGAGTGTGTATATGTATGTGTTTCACTGTTTGTGTGTATGTGTGTATGTATGTGTGTGAGTGTTTGTGTAGATGTATGTGTTTCAGTGTTTGTGTGTATGTGTGTGCGTGTTTGTATGTATGTGTGTATGTATGTGTGTGAGTGTTTGTGTGTATGTGTGTATGTATGTGTGTGAGTGTTTGTGTAGATGTATGTGTTTCAGTGTTTGTGTGTATGTATGTATGTGTGTGTGTGCGTGTTTGTATGTATGTGTGTATGTATATGTGTGAGTGTTTGTGTGTATGTATATGTATGTATGTGTGTGAGTGTTTGTGTGTATGTATGTATCTGTGTGAGTGTTTGTGTAGATGTATGTGTGTGAGTGTGTGTATGTATGTATGTATGTATCTGTGTGAGTATTTGTGTAGATGTATGTGTGTGAGTGTTTGTGTGTTTATATATGTATATGTTTGTGTGTATGTTTGTGATTATTTGTGTATATGTATGTGTGTGAGTGTTTGTGTGTATGTATGTATGTATGTGTGTGAGTGTTTGTGTAGATGTTTGGGCAGTTCAGGGGCCTCCCTATTCCACTGCATACTGTTGGCATATATATGTGTGTGTTATATGTGTGTGTGTGTATTTACACACACACACACAAGTAAAAGAAGTGCTTAACCAGGAATGAAGAACTGCGTGTGAGTGTTTGTTTTTGTGTATGTATGTATGTATGTATGTATGTGTGTGAGTGATTGTGTGGATGTATGTGTTTCAGTGTTTGTGTGTATGTATGTATGTGAGTGTGTATATGTATGTGTTTCACTGTTTGTGTGTATGTGTGTATGTATGTGTGTGAGTGTTTGTGTAGATGTATGTGTTTCAGTGTTTGTGTGTATGTATGTATGTGTGTGTGTGTGTTTGTATGTATGTGTGTATGTATATGTGTGAGTGTTTGTGTGTATGTATATGTATGTATGTGTGTGAGTGTTTGTGTGTATGTGTGTATGTATGTGAGTGAGTGTTTGTGTAGATGTATGTGTTTCAGTGTTTGTGTGTATGTATGTATGTATCTGTGTGAGTGTTTGTGTAGATGTATGTGTGTGAGTGTGTGTATGTATGTATGTATCTGTGTGAGTATTTGTGTAGATGTATGTGTGTGAGTGTTTGTGTGTTTATATATGTATATGTTTGTGTGTATGTTTGTGAGTATTTGTGTATATGTATGTGTGTGAGTGTTTGTGTGTATGTATGTATGTATGTATGTATGTATGTATGTGTGTGAGTGTTTGTGTAGATGTTTGGGCAGTTCAGGGGCCTCCCTATTCCACTGCATACTGTTGGCATATATATATATGTGTGTGTTATATGTGTGTGTGTGTATTTACACACACACACAAGTAAGAGAAGTGCTTAACCAGGAATGAAGAACTGCTCAAATTTCCTGTGGTATATAAGTCTGATCTCATCAAAAAAGTACAGTCCAGACCTGAAATACCAAGCAATCCTTCCTTAAATGAGGAAAATGGCAACCCCAAACAATTGTTTTGGTCTTCCGTGGGTCTCATCAGTGAAGTGCTGCCATATCCTTCTAGGCACATCAGGCAAGAAATCCACACAAGAAAGAGAAGCGCTACACAAGGAACAAACAACTCCTCAGTGGCTTGTCACCACCTAGGAGCCTGAAGTACATTAATCTTATCCCACCTAAATAAGGACAGTCCAGCCAAGACATACCAGGCAATCCTCATCTAAACAAGGAAAATTGCAACCCCAGACATTCGATTCAGCCTTCTGTGATTGATTAAAAAAAAAGAATGACTGAATTATGATATTAATCGTTCCCATTTTATCCCAGATTGGTTAATTGCTTAACCAATAAAAAAATAAAATATAGTGTATAAAAAGGAATATCGACCAGTGTCCAAAAAGGAAAGAAGCTTATTGAAAATTAGACTTTTATACTTTAAGAATAGCTATTTCTAGAACAAGAAGGTAAGAAAATACACTATGACAGAGATGTATTTTTAGTGTTTAGGTACTTTTCCAATGTAAGGATTTTTAGGGTTATTGTAGTAGTATGAATTAGGAAGCCTAAGAAATCACTTTAGGTCAGATTACAAGTGGCATGCTAAAAGTTGCACACAAGTGATATCGGGTTTATAGTGGCATGAAAATAGGCATGCAAAGGGCTTTAATATAGAGATACATACATACAGTATCTCACAAAAGTGAGTACACCTCTCACATTTTTTAAAATATTTTATTATATATTTTCATGTGACAACACTGAAGAAATGACACTTTGCTACAATGTAAAGTAGTGAGTGTACAGCCTGTATACCAGTGTACATTTTTTGTCCCCTCAAAATAACTCAAAACACAGCCATTAATGTCTAAACCGTTGGCAACAAAAGTGAGAACACCCCTAAGTGGAAATGTCCAAATTGGGCCCAATCAGCCATTTTCCCTCCCAGGTGTCATGTGACTCGTTAGTGTTACAAAGTCTAAGGTGTGAATGGGGAGCAGGTGTGTTTAATTTTGTGTTATCGCTCTCACACACTCTCATACTGGTCACTGAAAGTTCAACATGGCACCTCATGGCAAAGAACTCTCTGAGGATCTGAAAAAAAGAATTGTTGCTCTACATAAAGATGGCCTCCTAGGCTATAAAAAGATTGCCAAGACCCAGAAACTGAGCTGCAGCACGGTGGGCAAGACCATACAGCAGTTTCACAGGACAGGTTCCACTCAGAACAGGCCTTGCCATGGTCAACCAAAGAAGTTGAGTGCACATGCTCAGCGTCATATCCAGAGGTTGTCTTTGGGAAATAGACGTATTAGTGTTGCCAGCATTGCTGCAGAGGTTGAAGGAGGTGGGGGCTCAGCCTGTCAGTGCTCAGACCATACGCTGCATACTGCATCAAATTAGTCTGCATGGCTGTCGTCCCAGAAGGAAGCCTCTTCTAAAGATTATGCACAAGAAAGCCTGCAAACAGTTTGCTGAAAACAAGTAGACTAAGGATATAGATTACTGGAACCATGTCCTGTGGTCTGATGAGACCAAGATAAACTTATTTGGTTCAGATGGTGTCAAGCGTGTCAGGCGGCAATCAGGTGAGGAGTACAAAGACAAGTGTGTCTTGCCTACAGTCAAGCATGGTTTTGGGAGTGTCATGGTCTGGGCATGCATAAGTGGTGCCGGCACTGTGGAGCTACAGTTCATTGAGGGAATCATGAATGCCAACATGTACTGTGACATACTGAAGCAGAGCATGATCCCCTCCCTTCGGAGACTGGGCCACAGGGCAGTATTCCAACATGATAACAACCCCAAACACACCTCCAAGATGACCACTGCCTTGCTAAAGAAACTGAGGGTGAAGGTGATGGACTGGCCAAGCATGTCTCCAGACCTAAACCTTATTGAGCATCTGTTGGGCATCCATAAATGGAAAGTGGGGGAGCGCAAGGTCTCTAACATCCACCAGCTCTGTGACGTCATCATGGAGGAGTGGAAGAGGACTCCAGTGGCAACCTGTGAAGCTCTGGTGAACTCCATGCCTAAGAGGGCTAAGGCAGTGCTGGAAAATAATGATGGCCACACAAAACATTTCCACTTAGGGGTGTACTCACTTTTGTTGCCAATGGTTTAGACATGAATGGCTGTGTGTTGAGTTATTTTGAGGGGACAGCAAATTTACACTATTATACAGGCTGTACACTCACTACTTTACATTGTAGCAAAGTGTAATTAATACAGCGTTGTCACATGAAAAGATATAATAAAATATTTACAAAAATGTTAGGGGTGTACCCACTTTTGTGAGATACTGTGTGTGTATGTATATATATATATATATATATATATATATATATATATATATATGTATATATATATATATATATATATATATATATATATATATATATATATATATATATATATATATATATATATATATATATATATATAAAATAATAAATAGAACATATTCTGCTATGTGAAGAACATTGGAATGTGAAATATTAATATTTTCAGTTGAGAAAATGTGATCAGGTGTTTTTTTCCTACTTTTCTTGCTCCATTTACTTCTATAGGGGAATACATTAACACAATTCTGATATTCGAAGCCTTTTTACTTTCAACTTGTAATACGAGTGCTACCCGACACGTGCAAAAAGGTGAGCGGGTGCGATAATCTAGTCATTTATAATTACACATGTAACACTGCTAGTGTTATCAGTTTACACCAAGTAAAGGCACTGTAATGAGAGGAAATATAAGATGGAATATAAAATTATCACAAGAAATTGTAACAAGGTTGCAGCTGTCTTAAAATGCCTTATGTAAAGTTCCATAGTAAGCCTAGAGGTAGCACGAGTTTGTGCAAACTGTCAGCAGGAAGCTTGGTTGAAAGATGTCTGAATATGTGTTTTTAAATAATTATCAAGTTTTTCTTATTTTTTAGCTAATTTCTTCTCACTGAACTTTCTAAATTTATTTTATAACAAAAAATATTATTTATTTTAAATAAAATATTGTAAAGGAATTGTGTGCTTTCTTTTTAGCCAGGAATGACTTAAGAATTTAGCAATTTACAAATAGTGTCATACATGAAAGCAGACAGGTCTTTAGAGGTAACTCACTAATAACTTGATATAATAGTAATATAAGAAAAACTTGTTTTTGTACATTAATATTTTAAAATGTTGCTTTAAATGCATTTTCAAAATAATCAAGGTGTGGTTCTAGCAGAATAAATAGGTCCATGGCATTACATTTAGCAAGATATGTAATGCGTTGTGCAACTAGTAGCAGGAACAGAATGAATCTTGGTTAACAGATAAAAACAGATTATTACAGCCTCAAGGTGTTTAAAACATTCATGAATACATTTCAATAAATATTACCTATTAAAGTTCATTTGTATGCCATTATTTTTAATCATTTGAAAACCATGTAATAACCAATTTGTGGCAGGAAAACAACCCCTTTAATATATTGATATAAAGATGCATTTTCTTCAACTTTCTTTTCAAATTCATCAATTGTTGTCTTTTTGTGTGGCATTTCTTGCCTGATTGCACAGTTATTTGTTTTTGTTGTTCATAATTAATGTTATTTCATAGACCCAGTTAAACATAAAAGCCAAAGGACCAGATTACTAGTAGAGCACTATTTAGAGCTTTTGCTAGAGTGCTCATTGCGCTAGATGTAATCTTTTTAAGTGCGTTGGGTAAAGTAAAAAGTTTGCACTCTTGTGCTAACTCAATGCACGCAAACAGCTTACTTCTAGCATAATTAGAATATTGTGCACAATAACCTATTCCCCCTAGAAGTCAATGGAGAAAAAAAGAGTGGAAAGAACCTACTTGCGCACTAACCCGAACTCATGTTCTCAATATGAATATTTCACATTCCAATGTTCTTCACATAGAAGAGTATGTTCTATTTATTTATTATTATTATTATTATTATTATTATACTTTATTTATGAAGCGCCATCATATTCTGCTATATTCTGAGTGCTATATACAGTGGGGCAAAAAAAGTATTTAGTCAGCCACCAATTGTGCAAGTTCTCCCACTTAAGAAGATGAGAGAGGCCTGTAATTTTCATCATAGGTATACCTCAACTATGAGAGACAAAATGTGGAAACAAATCCAGACAATCACATTTTCTGATTTGGAAAGAATTTATTTGCAAATTATGGTGGAAAATAAGTATTTGGTCACCTACAAACAAGCAAGATTTCTTGCTCTCACATACCTGTATCTTCTTCTTTAAGAGGCTCCTATGTCCTCCACTCATTACCTGTATTAATGGCACCTGTTTGAACTTGTTATCAGTATAAAAGACACCTGTCCACAACCTCAAACAGTCACACTCCAAACTCCACTATGGTGAAGACCAAAGAGCTGTCGAAGGACACCAGAAACAAAATTGTAGACCTGCACCCGGCTGGGAAGACTGAATCTGCAATAGGCAAGCAGCTTGGTGTGAAGAAATCAACAGTGGTAGCAATAATTAGAAAATGGAAGACATACAAGACCACTGATAATCTCCCTCGATCTGGGGCTCCACGCAAGATCTCACCCCACGGGGTCAAAATGATCACAAGAACGTGAGCAAACATCCCAGAACCACACGGGGGGACCTAGTGAATGACCTGCAGAGAGCTGGGACCAACGTAACAAAGGCTGCCATCAGTAACACACTACGCCGCCAGGGACTCAGATCCTGCAGTGCCAGACGTGTCCCCCTGTTTAAGCCAGTACATGTCCGGGCTCGTCTGAAGTATGCTAGAGAGCATTTGGATGATCCAGAAGCGGATTGGGAGAATGTCATATTGTCAGATGAAACCAAAGTAGAACTGTTTGGAGGAGAGAGAATGCTGAGTTGCAACCAAAGAACACCATACCTACTGTGAAGCATGGAGGTGGCAACATCATGCTTTGGGGCTGTTTCTCTGCAAAGGGAACAGGACGACTGATCCATGTACATGAAAGAATGAATGGGGCCATGTATCGTGAGATTTTGAGTGCAAACCTCCTTCCATCAGCAAGGGCATTGAAGATGAAACGTGACTGGGTCTTTCAACATGACAATGATCCCAAACACACCGCCCGGGCAATGAAGGAGTAGCTTCGTAAGAAGCATTTCAAGGTCCTGGAGTGGCCTAGCCAGTCTCCAGATCTCAACCCCATAGAAACCTTTGGAGGGAGTTGAAAGTCTGTGTTGCCCAGCGACAGCCCCAAAACATCACTGCTCTAGAGGAGATCTGCATGCAGGAATGGGCCAACATACCAGCAACAGTGTGTGACAACCTTGTGAAGACTTTTGACCTCTGTCATTGCCAACAAAGGATATATAACAAAGTATTGAGATGAACTTTTGATATTGACCAAATACTTATTTTCCACCATAATTTGCAAATCAATTCTTTCCAAATCCGACAATGTGATTGTCTGGATTTGTTTCCACATTTTGTCTCTCATAGTTGAGGTATACCTATGATGAAAATTACAGGCCTCTCTCATCTTCTTAAGTGGGAGAACTTGCACAATTGGTGGCTGACTAAATACTTTTTTGCCCCACTGTATGTAGTCTTTATCAAGAATAGGCTGGTTCAGCCTTTCTTGTTGGTTGTTGAAATATTCTGCAGCACTGTCAATGTACAGTTCATTTAAATAAAACAATAATATAAAACTTGTAAGAAACAGGACAAAATTTACAAACACATACAGGAGGAATTATGGGCCCTATTCCCATGGGAACTTACAATCTAGAAGGGTAGGAAGTTGAGAAACATGAGGTGAGGACTGCAAGATTGAGAAAGATGTTAATGCAGAGTTAGATGAGGGAAATGTTGTTAGGTAAGAGAAATATTATTGAGTTAGGTGGTAGGCTTCTCTGAACAGAAAAGTCTTCAGATAGCATTTAAAGGAAGAAATATTAGGGCAAAACCTGACAGCATGAGGGAGAGTGCTCCAGAGGGTAGGTGCTGCACGACAGAAGTCCTGCAGTCTAGCATGAGAAGAAGAGGGCACCACATAGCGTAATAACGTCTGATTAGGAGCAAGATGAACAATTTTAAAAGGCTTACCGAAAGTAAATGCACCGTTCTGTGACCGGTGCTCTCTGGCAGACTAACACATTCGCTAGCCCTTCCAAGACGAGATAAAACAAAGGTCCTTTGTTTTATCTTGCCTTAGAAGGGCTAGCGAATTCGATTCACACTGCAGCCCCTAAATACCACATACCACAGAAGTCCATCTACCTTTACCAGGGCTCTACAGAGATTCACCTGCCTTTGCTCAGGTGCAGCGGTATCACGGATCCACCAGTGTGCTAACCACTGCGAGTGTTAGTCTGCCAGAGAGCACCGGTCACAGAACGGTGCATTTACTTTCGGTAAGCCTTTTGAAATTGTTCATCTTGCTCCTGATCAGACGTTATTACGCTATGTGGCGCCCTCTTTTTAATTTCTAATTTTACAGAATCGTCTCACCGAGGACCAGAGGAGCTGCCGCTTCAGACTTTTGTGCTGCTCAATTTGAGCCTTCCTGTATTATCCGTCTACACCTGTTCGTTGACGGTTTGTGCACAGACTTGGTTTTATTTATTTAGCGCACCCCTCTATTTGGTTTCCCTCTTGGGGAACAATTTTTGACTCTTAGCATGAGAAGAGGTGATAGTCGCAGATGCAAGGAGCAGGTCATTGTTGGATCTTAGTGGGCGGGCTGGAGTATACTTGTTGATTAGAGAGAATAGGTAGAGGGGAGCGGTGTTGGTTAGCGCTTTGTATGCAAGGGTGAGAATTTTGAATTTAATTCTGCTGTGAATGGGTAGCCAATGAAGGGACTCACAGAGAGGTGCAGCAGATACAGAGAAACGGGAAAGGTGGCTTAGCCTGGCAGATGCATTTAGGATGGATTGAAGGGGGGAGAGGCGGGAAAGAGGAAGGTCAGTAAGTAGGTTATTGCAGTAGTCAAGTCGGGAAATAACAAGGGAGGTGGATTATTTGCTTTGTGGTGTTAGTGCACAGAAAAGGTTGAAGCCTGGAAATATTGCGTAGATGGTGAAATGTTGATGCCGTCAACAGGGATAGAGAAGTCACAAGTCGGGGGTAGAGCTTGGGGGGGGGGATAATAAGGAGCTAGTCTTGGACATGTTAATATTTAGGTGGTGAGAGGCCATCCAGGAAGAAATACCAGATAAGCAGTCGCAGACATGAGAAAGGACAGAGGGAGAGAGAGCAGGGGTGGAGAGGGAGATCTGGGTGTCATCAGCATAGAGGTAATATTTGAAGCCATAAGTGTTAATAAGTTTACCCAGTGAAGAAGTATAAATGAAGAAGTGTAGAGGACCCAGAACAGATCCTTGAGGTACTCCAACAGACAGAGGCATTGGAGAGGAGGAGTCGCCGGCAAATGACACAGAAAAAGACCTGTGAGAAAGAGAAGAGTGAATCCAGGAAAGAGCAGTGTCACAGAGGCCAAAAGAAGGGTCTAAGGGTCTGTAGGAGGAGGGGGTGGTCAACTTTGTTGAAGGCAGCTGAGAGGTCAAGTAAGATGAGTATAGAGTAGTGGCCAATATTTTTAGCAGAGAGAAGATTGTTAGTAACCTTGGTAAGGACAGTCTCAGTTGAGTGTTTGAGGCGGAATCCAGATTTCAGGGGGTCAAGCAAGGAGTTGGCGGACAGGAAGTGGGTTAGGCGATTGCAAACTAATTTTTCAAGGAGTTTTGATATTAGTGGAAACAGTGATATGGGGTGGTAGCTTTCTGGGGAATTAGGGTCTAGGGAGGGCTTTTTGAGTATGGGAGTGACTTTTGCGTGTTTGAAAGAAGATGGGAATGAGCTGATAGAGAGAGTTAGGGGTAAGAGAAGGAGTGAGGGTGGAAGATAGGAGGGTATAAGATGGGAAGGGATAGGGTCATGTGGGCAGGTAGTGAGGCGTCAGGAAGATAGTAAGGAAGAAACTTCAATCTCAGTGACTGGATGGAAGATGCAGAGGGTGGCAGTGGGAGTAACTGGGCCTGTTGATCGAATATTGCAGGTTGGTGTTGGAATGTTTCCTCAGATACTACGTGTTTTGTTTAAAAAGTAGTCTGCCAGGTCTTGAGCACTGAAGACAGAAGGGGGAGTGGAGCAGGTGGGTAGAGGAGAGAGCTAAAGGTGAAGAAGAGTCGTTTAGGGTTTGAGGAAAGAGTAGATATGAGAGAAGAGAAGTAGGTTTGCTTGGCTAAGTGAAGAATAGAGGTGTATGAACAAAGAATAAACGTATAGTGTATATATAGGGGTCGATTTAACAAGGGCTAAATGGCCCTTGTTCCCCTAGTTTCTGCACGAGTCTTCAGGCTCGCCGGAAACAGCAGTTATGAAGCACCGTTCTTCAATCCACCCGATCCTATACGATCGGGCTGATTGACACCCCCTGTTAGCGGCCGATTGGTCGCAAATCAGCAGAAGCAGTTCTGGTTTTGCATTCAGCGATGTCTGTCGGACATGATACACTACAGTGTTTCATGTCGGACAGACATTGGTAAATCTACCCCATTGTCTCTAAGGACATACAGGGAGTGCAGAATTATTAGGCAAGTTGTATTTTTGAGGATTAATTTTATTATTGAACAACAACCATGTTCTCAATGAACCCAAAAAACTAATTAATATCAAAGCTGAATATTTTTGGAAGTAGTTTTTAGTTTGTTTTTAGTTTTAGCTATTTTAGGGGGATATCTGTGTGTGCAGGTGACTATTACTGTGCATAATTATTAGGCAACTTAACAAAAAACAAATATATACCCATTTCAATTATTTATTTTTAACAGTGAAACCAATATAACATCTCAACATTCACAAATATACATTTCTGACATTCAAAAACAAAACAAAAACAAATCAGTGACCAATATAGCCACCTTTCTTTGCAAGGACACTCAAAAGCCTGCCATCCATAGATTCTGTCAGTGTTTTGATCTGTTCACCATCAACATTGCATGCAGCAGCAACCATAGCCTCCCAGTAACTGTTCAGAGAGGTGTACTGTTTTCCCTCCTTGTAAATCTCACATTTGATGATGGACCACAGGTTCTCAATGGAGTTCAGATCAGGTGAACAAGGAGGCCATGTCATTAGATTTTCTTCTTTTATACCCTTTCTTGCCAGCCACGCTGTGGAGTACTTGGACGCGTGTGATGGAGCGTTGTCCTGCATGAAAATCGTGTTTTTCTTGAAGGATGCAGACTTCTTCCTGTACCACTGCTTGAAGAAGGTGTCTTCCAGAAACTGGCAGTAGGACTGGGAGTTGAGCTTGACTCCATCCTCAACCCGAAAAGGCCCCACAAGCTCATCTTTGATGATACCAGCCCAAACCAGTACTCCACCTCCACCTTGCTGGCGTCTGAGTCGGACTGGAGCTCTCTGCCCTTTACCAATCCAGCCACAGGCCCATCCATCTGGCCCATCAAGACTCACTCTCATTTCATCAGTCCATAAAACCTTAGAAAAATCAGTCTTGAGATATTTCTTGGCCCAGTCTTGACGTTTCAGCTTGTGTGTCTTGTTCAGTGGTGGTCGTCTTTCAGCCTTTCTTACCTTGGCCATGTCTCTGAGTATTGCACACCTTGTGCTTTTGGGCACTCCAGTGATGTTGCAGCTCTGAAATATGGCCAAACTGGTGGCAAGTGGCATCTTGGCAGCTGCACGCTTGACTTTTCTCAGTTCATGGGCAGTTATTTTGCGCCTTGGTTTTTCCACACGCTTCTTGCGACCCTGTTGACTATTTTGAATGAAACGCTTGATTGTTCAATGATCACGCTTCAGAAGCTTTGCAATTTTAAGAGTGCTGCATACCTCTGCAAGATATCTCACTATTTTTGACTTTTCTGAGCCTGTCAAGTCCTTCTTTTGACCCATTTTGCCAAAGGAAAGGAAGTTGCCTAATAATTATGCACACCTGATATAGGGTGTTGATGTCATTAGACCACACCCCTTCTCATTACAGAGATGCACATCACCTAATATGCTTAATTGGTAGTAGGCTTTCGAGCCTATACAGCTTGGAGTAAGACAACATGCATTAAGAGGATGATGTGGTCAAAATACTAATTTGCCTAATAATTCTGCACTCCCTGTATATACACATATAAATACATATGTATATATATATATATATATATGTGTGTATACACAGGGGCATATTACTGCCCAGGTGAACAAGGTGGTTGCCTAGGGTGGCAATTTGACAGGGGGCGTCATTTTTTGCAGTCTCTAAAGGAGCGGTAGTTTATTTAACTTTCTAGTAATGCAACTACTAGAAAGTTGATTCATCTGTTTAAACAGCATGTATTTCATGGAATGTGGCTGGTTGCCCTATCTCCACCCAGCACAGGAGCAGTCACAGCAAGTGGCTCCCTAGTAGCCCTATCCCTCTGTGTCCCGATTCTTCTCCCTGAAGTTCTCACTGAGGCTTGCTCGAGTTTCAAGCTACATTGTTAAGTGCAGAAGTTTCATGCTGCAATTAGTGTCCTTCCTTTGAAGCCATTTTGATTTGTGCGGCAGCCACACTACCTTACTAGAATGCAGACCGCCTCCACCACAGGTCACTGCTATACTGAACAAACAACTCAGTCCCAGTGCGGGGCTGTGCACTTCATCAAATGTTCTCATCCCCTTCCCTTTGCCAATGTTCAGTCAAATTAGCAAACCCCTCAAATCAGCGAACCATTTCATTTCCACGCCATGGCATTCCTGGCCGCACACGTCAGTGCTTCAGTTTCCTCAACCGTGTTTGACGCTCATGTGCCCAATATTTTAATCTTTGTATACCGCACCTGCTAACTTTGCCAACCGCGTCTAATATATATAATAAAAAAATATTGGCACCTCTGCATTTCTGTCAGATAATGCACCACTTCACCTAGACAATTGTTGCAATTACAAATGTTTAGGCATTCTCATGTTTATTTCTTTTGTTTGTATTGGAATGACACAAAAAAAGTGGAGAAAAAAAAGCTAAGACTGACACAAAACTCCAAATATGGACTGAACAAAATTATCGCCCCCCCCTTAATTTAATATTTGGTAGCACACACCTTGGAAAAAAAAACTGAAATCAATCGCTTCCTGTAACCATCAATGAGTTTCTTACACCTATCTACTGGAATTTTGGACCACTCTTCTTTTGCCAAATGCTCCAGGTCTCTCAGATTCAGTACTCTCTAGTGCTTTGTCTTAAACCATTTCTGGGTGCTTTTTGATGTGTGCTTTGAATCATTGTCCTGCTGTAAGACCCATGACCTCAGATGGAGACACAACTTTCTGACACTGGCCCCTACATTGCACCACATAATTCTTTGGTAGTCTTCAGATTTCATAATTCCATGCACACAGTCAAGACATCCAGTGCCTGAAGCAGCAAAACAACCCCAAAACCTCAACCATGTTTGACTGTAGGGACTGTATTCTTTTCTTTAAAAGCCTCATTTCTTTTTCTGAAAACAGTAGAATAATGGGTTTTACCAAAATGCTGTAATTTTGTTTCGTCTGTCCAGAGCACATTCTCACAATTTTGGCTTCCTCAGGTAACTTTTGGCAAACTACAATCTGGCTTTTGTTATGTTTCTATATCAGCAGTGGGGACCTTCTAGGTCTCCTACCATAGTGTCCCTTTTCATTCAGATGGAAACGTATAGTGTGAGCTGACACATTTGTACCCTATGCCTAAATGTCAGCTTGAATTTGTCTGGAAGTTGATTGAGGATCTTTATCCACCATTCGAACAATCCTTCTTTGCAATCTCTGATCAATTATTCTCTTTCATCCACGTCCAGGGAGATTAGCTACAGTGCCATGGGCTTTAAACTTTTTGACAATTGCGCACAGTGGACACAGGAACATTAAGCTCTCTGGAGATTGACTTGTAACCTTGAGATTCTCCATGCTTTTCCATAATTTTTGTTCTCATAACCTCAGAGAATTCTTTGTGGCTCTTTCTCTTCTCCATGCTCAGTGTGACTATATTGCCGCTTTAAAAAGGGACACATATGAAAAATACATATGTCAGGGCTTTTTTCCAGGGCTGTTTAAAGAAATGTTCTGTATAAGAACCCTGGCATATGTTTTTTTCATATGTGTCCCTTTTTAAAGCGGCAATAAAGTCACCCAACTTATATAAAGATTTAAAAATTGAGCGCATGCGCGTTAAACACAGTTGAGGAATTTGACGGGGATAGAAACTGAAGCACTCGCAAAAATCTCAGACTTCTTAACCCCTTTGCACCTGCAAGAGACTTTTGTTATAATTAAAGAAAGAGGCGCCTTATGGGACAGTATCGTGGTGTCGCTAATATGCAGGTAGAGGCAGACAGCACACACAGATGGAAAAATACTCACAAGTGAGGCGGCATAAACGTATGCCAAACTAAACAGGACGGAACCTTAGTCGCCCTCCAGACGGTCCAATAGGAGGAAGGCTCTCGCGTTCCAGTGGTCCAATCCGCTATGGCAGACAAAAACAGACGTCAGATGCCCTCAGCGTCTGTGGGAGGATCAATGGCTCAGAGTCCTTAGTGTAAGTGGCAAAATATCGCTCCACACATAGGATCAGATAGTAGACGGTGAGAGCGGGATTATCGTAAAAGAAATTTTTATTGATAAAATTGAATTTAAAACTGTTTAAAATACAAAGAAACAGCAACGCAACCCCGCTCTCCCCGTCTACTATCTGATCCTATGTGTGGAGCGATATTTTGCCACTTACACTAAGGACTCTGAGCCATTGATCCTCCCACAGACGCTGTGGGCATCTGACGTCTGTTTTTGTCCGCCATAGCGGATTGGACCACTGGAACGCGAGAGCCTTCCTCCTATTGGACCGTCTGGAGGGCGACTAAGGTTCCGTCCTGTTTAGTTTGGCATACGTTTATGCCGCCTCACTTGTGAGTATTTTTCCATCTGTGTGTGCTGTCTGCCTCTACCTGCATATTAGCGACACCACGATATTGTCCCATAAGGCGCCTCTTTCTGTTCTCTGCTCCTACAGATATCTGCCATTATCCTACCTTTGGGAGTGCTGCCGTTAGATCGGGTGGCCTGTGGTGAGGTATTACCTTGCCTCCCCCGAGACTGGTTCTGTTTTATGTGCTTTGCATCTCATACCTGCGCACCTCAACAAGGACTCAATCCTCGTTTTATCTGTTATAATTAAAGGGACACTAAACCCAATTTTTTTCTTTTATGATTCGGATAGAGCATGCAATTTTAAGCAACTTTCTAATTTACTCCTATTATCAATGTTTCTTCATTCTCTTCTTTATTTGAAAAAGAAGGCATCTAAGCTAAGGATCCAGACAATTTTTGGTTCAGACCATGGACAGCACTTGTTTATTGATGCTTTCCAATCAGCAAGGACAACCCAGGTTGTTCACCAAAAATGGGCCGGCATCTAAACTTACATTCTTTCTTTTCAAATAAACATACCAAGAGAATGAGGAAAATTTGATAATAGGAGTAAATTAGAAAGTTGCTTAAAATTGCATGCTCTATCTGAAACGAAAGAACAAATTTGGTTTCAGTGTCCCTTTAAATAATTAAATTGTGGTTAGAAGCTGAGTTGTCATAGGGGCCGATTTATGAAAGTGCGAGCGGACATGTCCGCCGCACATCGATAAATGCCAACAGCATGCATTGTCTACATTTATCATTGTACAAGCAGTTCTTGTGAACTGCTTGTGCAATGCCACCCCCTGCAGATTTGCGGCCAATCGGGCACTAGCAGGGGGTGTCTATCAGACCAAACATATAGGATTGGCTGGATTGATGTCCGCAGCCTCAGAGCAGACGGACAAGTTATGGAGCATAACTGCTGTTTCCAGCGAGCCTGAAGGCTTGCGCGGTAACAGGCGGCGTCAAGCTCCATTCAGAGCTTGATAATTCGGCCCCTTAGTGTTGAGCCAATTTATTGTTTCAACCAGGCTTTTGTTTGCCATTCCTGTTAAAACAAATAAATATAATATAAATTAAAGAAATACATATATGAGATAATATATACATCTCCATGACACACACACAAATATATATATATATATATATATATATATATATATAATACACACATTTTTTATATATATATATATATATATATATATATATATTTACATTTTACATTTATTTGTTCTCAATGCTGTGTGCTGCGCTGTGCTGTACTATGGAGAGAAGAAGCACACCAGCACTATTTACTGTCTAATATACATCTTTAGACATGTATATGTATGTATCCGAATGTTAAAGCCTTTTTTCTAACTCCTGAGACCTCATATCTTTGAGCCCATAACTTTTGTGTGCAATTTTTTTTAAATAATTCTTATTAGAGGGTGTTATTATGAGAGTAAGTGTACATTGTTTGTATTTTTTATGTGTTTTGTGACATTTTTTTGTTTTTAGAGAAACAGTTAACCAGAGATCTGAGGACGCGTTAACCTGACAACTGTTAATTTGAACTGTGCTCAAATGATCAAGTTTACTTTCGAGTGCAATTTAAGTTGCACCCAAACATTTGCAAAAACCCGATACCCGATATCGATTGCGCTCCACTCGTAATCTGGCCTAAAATGTTTCTTTCATGATTCAGATGGGGAGACATTTAAAACAAATCCAATTTACTTTTTTTATCAATTTTTATTCATTATCTTGGTATTTTTGGTTAATGGAGCAGCAATGCACTACTGTTTAAGCCAGTACATGTCCGGGCTCGTCTGAAGTATGCTAGAGAGCATTTGGATGATCCAGAAGCGGATTGGGAGAATGTCATATCGTCAGATGAAACCAAAGTAGAACTGTTTGGAGGAGAGAGAATGCTGAGTTGCAACCAAAGAACACCATACCTACTGTGAAGCATGGAGGTGGCAACATCATGCTTTGGGGCTGTTTCTCTGCAAAGGGAACAGGACGACTGATCCATGTACATGAAAGAATGAATGGGGCCATGTATCGTGAGATTTTGAGTGCAAACCTCCTTCCATCAGCAAGGGCATTGAAGATGAAACGTGACTGGGTCTTTCAACATGACAATGATCCCAAACACACCGCCCGGGCAATGAAGGAGTAGCTTCGTAAGAAGCATTTCAAGGTCCTGGAGTGGCCTAGCCAGTCTCCAGATCTCAACCCCATAGAAACCTTTGGAGGGAGTTGAAAGTCTGTGTTGCCCAGCGACAGCCCCAAAACATCACTGCTCTAGAGGAGATCTGCATGCAGGAATGGGCCAACATACCAGCAACAGTGTGTGACAACCTTGTGAAGACTTTTGACCTCTGTCATTGCCAACAAAGGATATATAACAAAGTATTGAGATGAACTTTTGATATTGACCAAATACTTATTTTCCACCATAATTTGCAAATCAATTCTTTCCAAATCCGACAATGTGATTGTCTGGATTTGTTTCCACATTTTGTCTCTCATAGTTGAGGTATACCTATGATGAAAATTACAGGCCTCTCTCATCTTCTTAAGTGGGAGAACTTGCACAATTGGTGGCTGACTAAATACTTTTTTGCCCCACTGTATGTAGTCTTTATCAAGAATAGGCTGGTTCAGCCTTTCTTGTTGGTTGTTGAAATATTCTGCAGCACTGTCAATGTACAGTTCATTTAAATAAAACAATAATATAAAACTTGTAAGAAACAGGACAAAATTTACAAACACATACAGGAGGAATTATGGGCCCTATTCCCATGGGAACTTACAATCTAGAAGGGTAGGAAGTTGAGAAACATGAGGTGAGGACTGTAAGATTGAGAAAGATGTTAATGCAGAGTTAGATGAGGGAAATGTTGTTAGGTAAGAGAAATATTATTGAGTTAGGTGGTAGGCTTCTCTGAACAGAAAAGTCTTCAGATAGAATTTAAAGGAAGAAATATTAGGGCAAAACCTGACAGCATGAGGGAGAGTGCTCCAGAGGGTAGGTGCTGCACGACAGAAGTCCTGCAGTCTAGCATGAGAAGAAGAGGGCACCACATAGCGTAATAACGTCTGATTAGGAGCAAGATGAACAATTTTAAAAGGCTTACCGAAAGTAAATGCACCGTTCTGTGACCGGTGCTCTCTGGCAGACTAACACATTCGCTAGCCCTTCCAAGGCAAGATAAAACAAAGGTCCTTTGTTTTATCTTGCCTTGGAAGGGCTAGCGAATTCGATTCACACTGCAGCCCCTAAATACCACATACCACAGAAGTCCATCTACCTTTACCAGGGCTCTACAGAGATTCACCTGCCTTTGCTCAGGTGCAGCGGTATCACGGATCCACCAGTGTGCTAACCACTGCAAGTGTTAGTCTGCCAGAGAGCACCGGTCACAGAACGGTGCATTTACTTTCGGTAAGCCTTTTGAAATTGTTCATCTTGCTCCTGATCAGACATTATTACGCTATGTGGCGCCCTCTTTTTCATTTCTAATTTTACAGAATCTTCTCACCGAGGACCAGAGGAGCTGCCGCTTCAGACTTTTGTGCTGCTCAATTTGAGCCTTCCTGTATTATCCGTCTACACCTGTTCGTTGATGGTTTGTGCACAGACTTGGTTTTATTTATTTAGCGCACCCCTCTATTTGGTTTCCCTCTTGGGGAACAATTTTTGACTCTTAGCATGAGAAGAGGTGATAGTCGCAGATGCAAGGAGCAGGTCATTGTTGGATCTTAGTGGGCGGGCTGGAGTATACTTGTTGATTAGAGAGAATAGGTAGAGGGGAGCGGTGTTGGTTAGCGCTTTGTATGCAAGGGTGAGAATTTTGAATTTAATTCTGCTGTGAATGGTTAGCCAATGAAGGGACTCACAGAGAGGTGCAGCAGATACAGAGAAACGGGAAAGGTGGCTCAGCCTGGCAGATGCATTTAGGATGGATTGAAGGGGGAGAGGCGGGAAAGAGGAAGGTCAGTAAGTAGGTTATTGCAGTAGTCAAGTCGGGAAATAACAAGGGAGGTGGATTATTTGCTTTGTGGTGTTAGCGCACAGAAAATGTTGAAGCCTGGAAATATTGCGTAGATGGTGAAATGTTGATGCCGTCAACAGGGATAGAGAAGTCACAAGTCGGGGGTAGAGCTTGGGGGGGGGATAATAAGGAGCTAGTCTTGGACATGTTAATATTTAGGTGGTGAGAGGCCATCCAGGAAGAAATACCAGATAAGCAGTCGCAGACATGAGAAAGGACAGAGGGAGAGAGAGCAGGGGTGGAGAGGGAGATCTGGGTGTCATCAGCATAGAGGTAATATTTGAAGCCATAACTGTTAATAAGTTTACCCAGTGAAGAAGTATAAATGAAGAAGTGTAGAGGACCCAGAACAGATCCTTGAGGTACTCCAACAGACAGAGGCATTGGAGAGGAGGAGTCGCCGGCAAATGACACAGAAAAAGACCTGTGAGAAAGAGAAGAGTGAAACCAGGAAAGAGCAGTGTCACAGAGGCCAAAAGAAGGGTCTAAGGGTCTGTAGGAGGAGGGGGTGGTCAAATTTGTTGAAGGCAGCTGAGAGGTCAAGTAAGATGAGTATAGAGTAGTGGCCAATATTTTTAGCAGAGAGAAGATTGTTAGTAACCTTGGTAAGGACAGTCTCAGTTGAGTGTTTGAGGCGGAATCCAGATTTCAGGGGGTCAAGCAAGGAGTTGGCGGACAGGAAGTGGGTTAGGCGATTGCAAACTAATTTTTCAAGGAGTTTTGATATTAGTGGAAACAGTGATATGGGGTGGTAGCTTTCTGGGGAATTAGGGTCTAGGGAGGGCTTTTTGAGTATGGGAGTGACTTTTGCGTGTTTGAAAGAAGATGGGAATGAGCTGATAGAGAGAGTTAGGGGTAAGAGAAGGAGTGAGGGTGGAAGATAGGAGGGTATAAGATGGGAAGGGATAGGGTCGTGTGGGCAGGTAGTGAGGCATCAGGAAGATAGTAAGGAAGAAACTTCAATCTCAGTGACTGGATGGAAGATGCAGAGGGTGGCAGTGGGAGTAACTGGGCCTGTTGATCGAATATTGCAGGTTGGTGTTGGAATGTTTCCTCAGATACTACGTGTTTTGTTTAAAAAGTAGTCTGCCAGGTCTTGAGCACTGAAGACAGACGGGGGAGTGGAGCAGGTGGGTAGAGGAGAAAGCTAAAGGTGAAGAAGAGTCGTTTAGGGTTTGAGGAAAGAGTAGATATAAGAGAAGAGAAGTAGGTTTGCTTGGCTAAGTGAAGAATAGAGGTGTATGAACAAAGAATAAACGTATAGTGTATATATAGGGGTCGATTTAACAAGGGCTAAATGGCCCTTGTTCCCCTAGTTTCTGCACGCAGTTATGAAGCACCGTTCTTCAATCCACCCGATCCTATACGCTCGGGCTGATTGACACCCCCTGTTAGCGGCCGATTGGTCGCAAATCCGCAGAAGCAGTTCTGGTTTTGCATTCAGCGATGTCTGTCGGACATGATACACTACAGTGTTTCATGTCGGACAGACATTGGTAAATCTACCCCATTGTCTCTAAGGACATACAGGGAGTGCAGAATTATTAGGCAAGTTGTATTTTTGAGGATTAATTTTATTATTGAACAACACCCATGTTCTCAATGAACCCAAAAAACTAATTAATATCAAAGCTGAATATTTTTGGAAGTAGTTTTTAGTTTGTTTTTAGTTTTAGCTATTTTAGGGGGATATCTGTGTGTGCAGGTGACTATTACTGTGCATAATTATTAGGCAACTTAACAAAAAACAAATATATACCCATTTCAATTATTTATTTCTCTTGTTAAGTGTATCCAGTCCACGAATCATCCATTACTTATGGAATATATATTCTCCTTCCCAACAGGAAGCTGCAAGAGTCCACCCACAGCAAAGCTGCTATATAGCTCCTCCCCTAACTGCCATATTCAGTAATTCTCTTGCAAGCCTCAACATAGATAGGAGGTTGTGAGAGTCTGTGGTGCTTTCTACTTAGTTTATTCTTCAATCAAAAGTTTGTTATTTTTAAATGGCACTGGAGTGTGCTGTTTATCTCAGGCAGTATTTGGAAGAAGAATCTGCCTGCGTTTTTCTATGATCTTAGCAGACGTAACTAAGATCCATTTGCTGTTCTCACACATTCTGAGGAGTGAGGTACTTCAGAGGGGGAATGGCGTGCAGGTTTTCCTGCAGATAAGGTATGTGCAGTAAAATATTTTTCTAGGAATGGAATTGACTAAGAAAATACTGCTGATACCGAAGTAATGTAAGTAAAGCCTTAAATGCAGCGATAGCGACTGGTATCAGGCTTATTAATAGAGATACATACTCTTGTAAAAATGTGTTTTAAAACGTTTGCTGGCATGTTTAATAGTTTTTTAACATATGTTTGGTGATAAAACTTATTGGGGCCTAAGTTTTTTCCACATGGCTGGCTTAAATTTTGCATAGAAACAGTTTCCTGAGGCTTTCCACTGTTATAGTATAAAAGTTACAGTTGGTGCAGTTAAAATTACAAACAGTGACATTCAGCTTCCCTCAGCAGTCCCCTGCATGCTATAGGACATCTCTGAAGGGCTCAAAAGGGCTTCAAAAGTAGGAGCTGTTATGACTGTTTTGTTAATCTGTTTTTTGTATTAAGGGGTTAATCATCCATTTGCAAGTGGGTGCAATGCTCTGCTAACTTGTTACATACACTGTAAAAATTTTGTTAGTTTAACTGCCTTTTTTCACTGTTATTTCAAATTTTGGCAAAATTTGTTTCTCTTAAAGGCACAGTAACGTTTTATATATTTGCTTGTTAACTTGATTTAAAGTGTTTTCCAAGCTTACTAGTCTCATTATTAGTCTGTTCTAACATGTCTGACATAGAGGAAGCTCTGTGTTCATTATGTTTTAAAGCCATGGTGGAACCCCATCTTAGAATGTGTACCAGATGTACTGATGTCATGTTAAACAATAAAGATAATTTTTTGTCTTTAAAAACATTATCACCAGAGGATTCTGTCGTGGGGGTAGTTATGCCGACTAACTCTCCCCACGTGTCAGACCTTTTGACTCCCGCTTTAGGGACTCACGCTCAAATGGCGCCAAGTACATCAAGGGCACCCATAGCGTTTCTTTACCAGGGGATTCTGTCGAGGGGAAAGTTATGCCGACTAACTCTCCCCACGTGTCAGACCCTTCGACTCCCGCTTCAGGGACTCACGCTCAAATGGCGCCAAGTACATCAAGGGCGCCCATAGCGTTTATTTTACAAGACATGGCAAAGGTGGTGAATAATATTCTGGCAGCAGTATTAGTCAGACTACCTGAAATTAAAGGAAAGCAGTTAGCTCTGGGGGTAGATACAGAGCATACAGACGCTTTAAGAACCATGTATGATACTACCTCACAATATGCTTAGTCTGTGGGTGATTTTTTTTTTTTTTTTTTTGACTCAGGGAAGATGATTTAACCTGATTCTGATATTTCTACATTTAAAATTTATGCTTGAGAACCTCCACTTGTTGCTCAGGGAGGCTTTGGCTGCTCTGAATGAATGTGTACAATCGCAGGGCCAGAGAAATTGTGTAGACTGGATAAATAATATGCAGTGCCGGTGTGTACTGATGTTTTTCCAATACCTAAAGAGGTTTACTAAAAAATTTTTTAATAAGGAATGGGATAGACCAGGTGTGCCGTTCTCTTCCCCTCCTATTTTTTAGAAGAATGTTTTCTAATAGCTACCACCACACGGGACTTCTGGCAGACAGTTCCTAAGGTGGAGAGAAGAGTTTCTACTCTAGCAAGCGTACCACTACCTCTGACGAGGACAGTTGTGCTTTTTAGATCCAATGGATAAAAAATGTTTATTCAACAGGGTTTTATCCTGCAGCCCCTTGCATACATTGCTTCTGTCACTGCTGCTGCGGCGTTCTGGGTTGAGTCTCTTGATGAGGCTTTACAGTTAAGCGACTCCATTGGATGAATATATTTGACAAGCTTATGCTAGCCAATTCCTTTGTTTTCTGATGCCTTGTTCATTTGACTAGACTAACGGCTAAGAATTCTGTTTTTTACTATACTGGCGCGCAGAGCGCTATGGCTTATATCATGGTCAGCTGTCGTGACTTTAATAAATAAGCTACTTAACTTCCCTTCAAGGGGCAGACCCTATTCGGGCCTGGTTTGAAGGAGATTATTGCTTATATCACTGGAGGAAAAGGTCATGCCCTTCCTCAGGATAGGTCTAAATCAAGGGCAAAAAAAAAAAAAAAGTCTAATTTTCGTACCTTTTAAAAACTTCAGGGCAGGTGTGGCATCCTCTTCCTCTAAGGCAAAACAAGAGGGAATTTTTGCTCAGTCCAAGGCGGTCTGGAGACAATCGGACCTGGAACAAAGATAAGCAGGCCAAGGAGCCTGCTGCTGCCTCTAAGGCAGCATGAAGGAACGGACCCCTATCCGGTAACGGATCCTATAGGGGGCAGACTTTCATTCTTTGCCCAGGCGTGGGCAAGAGATGCCCAGGATCCCTAGGCATTGGAATTTATATCCCAGAGATATCTTCTGGATTTCAAAGATTCCCCCCCAAAAAAAGGGGAGATTTCGCCTTTCACAATTATCTGCAAACCAGATAAAGAAGGAGGCATTCTTACATTGTGTACGAGATCCATCCAGTTCCAAGAGAGGAATAGGGACAGAGTTTTTTACTCAAATCTGTTTGTGGTTCCCAAGGAGAGGGAACCTTCAGACCTATTTTGGATCTAAAGATCTTAAACAAATTCCTCAGAATTCCGTCATTTAAGATGGAAACTATTCGTACCATCTTAACTATGATCCAGGAGAGTCAATAGAGGACTACAATGGATTTGAAGGATGCTTATCCTCACATTGTGATGCATAAAGATCACCATCGTTTTTCAGGTTTGCCTTTCTAGACAGGCATTACCAGTTTGTAGCTCTTTCCTTTGGGATATCTACAGCCCCAAGAATCTTTATGGAGGTTCTGGGGTCGCTTTGGTGGTCCTTAGACCGCGGGGCATAGAAGTGGCCCCTTATTTAGGCGACATCCTGATACAGGCGTCAAACATCCAAATTGCCCAGTCTCATACGGACGTAGTACTGGCATTTCTGAGATCACATGGGTGGAAAGTGAACAAGGAAAGAGTTCTCTATCCCCAATCTCAAGGGTTTCCCTCCTAGGGACTCTGATAGATTCTGTAGAAATGAAAATTTACCTGACGGAGTCCAGGTTGTCAAAGTTTCTAAATTTCTGCCGTGTTTTTTTCATCCCATCCGCGCCCTTCGGTGGCTCAGTACATGAATGAAATCGGCTTAATGGTAGCGGCAAGGGACATAGTACCGTTTGCACGTCTACATTTCAGACCGCTGCAACTATGCATGCTCAGTCAGAGGAACGGGGATTACACAGATTTGTCCCCCTGTTAAACCTGGACCAAGAGACCAGAGATTCTCTTCTCTGGTGACTATGTCGGGTCCATCTGTCCAAGGGGATTCTGTCGAGGGGAAAGTTATGCCGACTAACTCTCCCCACGTGTCAGACCCTTCGACTCCCGCTTCAGGGACTCACGCTCAAATGGCGCCAAGTACATCAAGGGCGCCCATAGCGTTTATTTTACAAGACATGGCAAAGGTGGTGAATAATATTCTGGCAGCAGTATTAGTCAGACTACCTGAAATTAAAGGAAAGCAGTTAGCTCTGGGGGTAGATACAGAGCATACAGACGCTTTAAGAACCATGTATGATACTACCTCACAATATGCTTAGTCTGTGGGTGATTTTTTTTTTTTTTTTTTTGACTCAGGGAAGATGATTTAACCTGATTCTGATATTTCTACATTTAAAATTTATGCTTGAGAACCTCCACTTGTTGCTCAGGGAGGCTTTGGCTGCTCTGAATGAATGTGTACAATCGCAGGGCCAGAGAAATTGTGTAGACTGGATAAATAATATGCAGTGCCGGTGTGTACTGATGTTTTTCCAATACCTAAAGAGGTTTACTAAAAAATTTTTTAATAAGGAATGGGATAGACCAGGTGTGCCGTTCTCTTCCCCTCCTATTTTTTAGAAGAATGTTTTCTAATAGCTACCACCACACGGGACTTCTGGCAGACAGTTCCTAAGGTGGAGAGAAGAGTTTCTACTCTAGCAAGCGTACCACTACCTCTGACGAGGACAGTTGTGCTTTTTAGATCCAATGGATAAAAAATGTTTATTCAACAGGGTTTTATCCTGCAGCCCCTTGCATACATTGCTTCTGTCACTGCTGCTGCGGCGTTCTGGGTTGAGTCTCTTGATGAGGCTTTACAGTTAAGCGACTCCATTGGATGAATATATTTGACAAGCTTATGCTAGCCAATTCCTTTGTTTTCTGATGCCTTGTTCATTTGACTAGACTAACGGCTAAGAATTCTGTTTTTTACTATACTGGCGCGCAGAGCGCTATGGCTTATATCATGGTCAGCTGTCGTGACTTTAATAAATAAGCTACTTAACTTCCCTTCAAGGGGCAGACCCTATTCGGGCCTGGTTTGAAGGAGATTATTGCTTATATCACTGGAGGAAAAGGTCATGCCCTTCCTCAGGATAGGTCTAAATCAAGGGCAAAAAAAAAAAAAAAGTCTAATTTTCGTACCTTTTAAAAACTTCAGGGCAGGTGTGGCATCCTCTTCCTCTAAGGCAAAACAAGAGGGAATTTTTGCTCAGTCCAAGGCGGTCTGGAGACAATCGGACCTGGAACAAAGATAAGCAGGCCAAGGAGCCTGCTGCTGCCTCTAAGGCAGCATGAAGGAACGGACCCCTATCCGGTAACGGATCCTATAGGGGGCAGACTTTCATTCTTTGCCCAGGCGTGGGCAAGAGATGCCCAGGATCCCTAGGCATTGGAATTTATATCCCAGAGATATCTTCTGGATTTCAAAGATTCCCCCCCAAAAAAAGGGGAGATTTCGCCTTTCACAATTATCTGCAAACCAGATAAAGAAGGAGGCATTCTTACATTGTGTACGAGATCCATCCAGTTCCAAGAGAGGAATAGGGACAGAGTTTTTTACTCAAATCTGTTTGTGGTTCCCAAGGAGAGGGAACCTTCAGACCTATTTTGGATCTAAAGATCTTAAACAAATTCCTCAGAATTCCGTCATTTAAGATGGAAACTATTCGTACCATCTTAACTATGATCCAGGAGAGTCAATAGAGGACTACAATGGATTTGAAGGATGCTTATCCTCACATTGTGATGCATAAAGATCACCATCGTTTTTCAGGTTTGCCTTTCTAGACAGGCATTACCAGTTTGTAGCTCTTTCCTTTGGGATATCTACAGCCCCAAGAATCTTTATGGAGGTTCTGGGGTCGCTTTGGTGGTCCTTAGACCGCGGGGCATAGAAGTGGCCCCTTATTTAGGCGACATCCTGATACAGGCGTCAAACATCCAAATTGCCCAGTCTCATACGGACGTAGTACTGGCATTTCTGAGATCACATGGGTGGAAAGTGAACAAGGAAAGAGTTCTCTATCCCCAATCTCAAGGGTTTCCCTCCTAGGGACTCTGATAGATTCTGTAGAAATGAAAATTTACCTGACGGAGTCCAGGTTGTCAAAGTTTCTAAATTTCTGCCGTGTTTTTTTCATCCCATCCGCGCCCTTCGGTGGCTCAGTACATGAATGAAATCGGCTTAATGGTAGCGGCAAGGGACATAGTACCGTTTGCACGTCTACATTTCAGACCGCTGCAACTATGCATGCTCAGTCAGAGGAACGGGGATTACACAGATTTGTCCCCCTGTTAAACCTGGACCAAGAGACCAGAGATTCTCTTCTCTGGTGACTATGTCGGGTCCATCTGTCCAAGGGGATTCTGTCGAGGGGAAAGTTATGCCGACTAACTCTCCCCACATGTCAGACCCTTCGACTCCCGCTTCAGGGACTCACGCTCAAATGGCGCCAAGTACATCAAGGGCGCCCATAGCGTTTATTTTACAAGACATGGCAAAGGTGGTGAATAATATTCTGGCAGCAGTATTAGTCAGACTACCTGAAATTAAAGGAAAGCAGTTAGCTCTGGGGGTAGATACAGAGCATACAGACGCTTTAAGAACCATGTATGATACTACCTCACAATATGCTTAGTCTGTGGGTGATTTTTTTTTTTTTTTTTTGACTCAGGGAAGATGATTTAACCTGATTCTGATATTTCTACATTTAAAATTTATGCTTGAGAACCTCCACTTGTTGCTCAGGGAGGCTTTGGCTGCTCTGAATGAATGTGTACAATCGCAGGGCCAGAGAAATTGTGTAGACTGGATAAATAATATGCAGTGCCGGTGTGTACTGATGTTTTTCCAATACCTAAAGAGGTTTACTAAAAATTTTTTTAATAAGGAATGGGATAGACCAGGTGTGCCGTTCTCTTCCCCTCCTATTTTTTAGAAGAATGTTTTCTAATAGCTACCACCACACGGGACTTCTGGCAGACAGTTCCTAAGGTGGAGAGAAGAGTTTCTACTCTAGCAAGCGTACCACTACCTCTGACGAGGACAGTTGTGCTTTTTAGATCCAATGGATAAAAAATGTTTATTCAACAGGGTTTTATCCTGCAGCCCCTTGCATACATTGCTTCTGTCACTGCTGCTGCGGCGTTCTGGGTTGAGTCTCTTGATGAGGCTTTACAGTTAAGCGACTCCATTGGATGAATATATTTGACAAGCTTATGCTAGCCAATTCCTTTGTTTTCTGATGCCTTGTTCATTTGACTAGACTAACGGCTAAGAATTCTGTTTTTTACTATACTGGCGCGCAGAGCGCTATGGCTTATATCATGGTCAGCTGTCGTGACTTTAATAAATAAGCTACTTAACTTCCCTTCAAGGGGCAGACCCTATTCGGGCCTGGTTTGAAGGAGATTATTGCTTATATCACTGGAGGAAAAGGTCATGCCCTTCCTCAGGATAGGTCTAAATCAAGGGCAAAAAAAAAAAAAAAAGTCTAATTTTCGTACCTTTTAAAAACTTCAGGGCAGGTGTGGCATCCTCTTCCTCTAAGGCAAAACAAGAGGGAATTTTTGCTCAGTCCAAGGCGGTCTGGAGACAATCGGACCTGGAACAAAGATAAGCAGGCCAAGGAGCCTGCTGCTGCCTCTAAGGCAGCATGAAGGAACGGACCCCTATCCGGTAACGGATCCTATAGGGGGCAGACTTTCATTCTTTGCCCAGGCGTGGGCAAGAGATGCCCAGGATCCCTAGGCATTGGAATTTATATCCCAGAGATATCTTCTGGATTTCAAAGATTCCCCCCCAAAAAAAGGGGAGATTTCGCCTTTCACAATTATCTGCAAACCAGATAAAGAAGGAGGCATTCTTACATTGTGTACGAGATCCATCCAGTTCCAAGAGAGGAACAGGGACAGAGTTTTTTACTCAAATCTGTTTGTGGTTCCCAAGGAGAGGGAACCTTCAGACCTATTTTGGATCTAAAGATCTTAAACAAATTCCTCAGAATTCCGTCATTTAAGATGGAAACTATTCGTACCATCTTAACTATGATCCAGGAGAGTCAATAGAGGACTACAATGGATTTGAAGGATGCTTATCCTCACATTGTGATGCATAAAGATCACCATCGTTTTTCAGGTTTGCCTTTCTAGACAGGCATTACCAGTTTGTAGCTCTTTCCTTTGGGATATCTACAGCCCCAAGAATCTTTATGGAGGTTCTGGGGTCGCTTTGGTGGTCCTTAGACCGCGGGGCATAGAAGTGGCCCCTTATTTAGGTGACATCCTGATACAGGCGTCAAACATCCAAATTGCCCAGTCTCATACGGACGTAGTACTGGCATTTCTGAGATCACATGGGTGGAAAGTGAACAAGGAAAGAGTTCTCTATCCCCAATCTCAAGGGTTTCCCTCCTAGGGACTCTGATAGATTCTGTAGAAATGAAAATTTACCTGACGGAGTCCAGGTTGTCAAAGTTTCTAAATTTCTGCCGTGTTTTTTTCATCCCATCCGCGCCCTTCGGTGGCTCAGTACATGAATGAAATCGGCTTAATGGTAGCGGCAAGGGACATAGTACCGTTTGCACGTCTACATTTCAGACCGCTGCAACTATGCATGCTCAGTCAGAGGAACGGGGATTACACAGATTTGTCCCCCTGTTAAACCTGGACCAAGAGACCAGAGATTCTCTTCTCTGGTGACTATGTCGGGTCCATCTGTCCAAGGGTATGACCTTCCGCAGGTCAGATGGGACAATTGTTACAATAGATGCCAGCCTTTTAGGTTGGGATGCAGTCTGGAACTCCCTGAAGGCTCAGGGATAGTGGACTTAGGAGGAGACCCTCCTTCTAATAAATATTCTGGAACTGGGAGTGATATTCCATGCTCTTCAGACTTGGCCTCAGTTAGCAACTCTGAGGTACATCATACTCAGTCGGACAATATACACGACTGTGGCTTACATCAGCCATCAAGGGGGAACAGAAGTTCCCTAGCGATGTTAGAAGTCTTACAATAATTCACTGGACAGAGACTCACTCTTGTCTATCAGCTATCCATATCCCAGGTGTTGAGAACTTGGAGGTGGATTTTCTAAGTCGTCAGACTTTTCTTCCGGGGGAGTGGGATTTCCTCCGGAGGTCAAGACCAAGCAGGAGAGGGCTTTGGTGTTTTTGACAGCACCTGCGTAGCCACGCAGGACCTGGTATGCAGATCTGGTGGACATGTCATCCTTTCCATCACGGTCTCTGCTTCAGAGACAGGTCCCTCTACCTCAGGGTCCTTTCAACCATCTAAATAGAATCAATCTGAGATGGACTGCCTGGAGACTGAACGCTTGATGTTATCAAAGCATGGCTTCTCCGAGTCAGTCATTGATACCTTAATACAGACATGAAAGCCTGTCTCTAGGAAAATTGAACATAGATATGGTGTAAATATCTGATTGTTATGAATCCAAGGGTTACTCATGGAGTAAAGTCTGGATTCCCAGGATATTATCTTTTCTCCAAGATGTTTTTGAGAAAAGGGTTGTCAGCTAATTCCTTAAAAGGGGACAGATTTTTACTCTGTCTATTTTTTTGCACAAGCGTCTGGCAGGTATTCTAGACGTTCAGGCATTTGGTCAGGCTTTGGTTAGATCCAAGCCTGTGTTTAAAACTGTTGCTCCGCCATGGAGCTTAAACCTGATTCTTAAGGTTCTTCAAGAAGTTCCGTTTGAACCTTTTTTGTTCCATAGATATCAATCTTTATCTTGGAAAGTTCCTTTTGGGTAACTAATTCCTCGACTCGTAGAGTCTCCAAGTTATCTGTGTTACAATGTGATTCTCCTTATCTGGTCCTTCGTACGGATAAGGTAGTCCTGCGTACCAACCTGGGTTTTTTCCTAAGGTGGTATCTAACAAGTACATCACTCAAGAGATAGTTGTTCCATGCTTGTATCCTAATCCTTCCTCAAAGAAGGAACGTCTATTACACAATATTGGACGTGGTTTGTGCTTTAAAGTTTTACTTACAAGCTACTACAGTTTTCATCAAACGTTCACCTTGTTTGTTGTCTATTCTGGACAGAGGAGAGGTCAAAAGACTTCAGCAGCCTCTCTGTCTTTTTGGTTAAAAAGCATAATTCATTTAGCTTATGAGACTGCTGGACAGCAGCCTCCTGAAGAGATTACAGCTCATTCTACTAGAGCTGTGGTTTTCACTTGGGCCTTTTTTAAATGTGGCTTCTGTTGAACAGATTTACAAGACGGAGTCTTGGTCTGCGCTTCATACTTTTCAAATTTAACAAATTTGATACCTTGCTTCTTCGGAGGCTATTTTTGGGAGAAAGGGTTTTTTACAGGCAGTGGTAACTTCCGTTTAAGTACCTGCCTTGTCCCTCCCATCATCCGTGTACTTTAGCTTTGGTATTGGTATTCCATAAGTAATGGATGATTCGTGGACTGGATACACTTAACAAGAGAAAACATAATTTATGCTTACCTGATAAATTTATTTCTCTTGTAGTGTATCCAGTCCACGGCCCGCCCTGTCACTTTAAGGCAGGTAATTTTTTCATTTGAACTACAGTCACCACTGCACCCTATGGTTTTTCCTTTCTCTGCATGTTTTCGGTCGAATGACTGAATATGGCAGTTAGGGGAGGAGCTATATAGCAGCTTTGCTGTGGGTGGACTCTTGCAGCTTCCTGTTGGGAAGGAGAATATATATTCCATAAGTAATGGATGATTCGTGGACTGGATACACTACAAGAGAAATAAATTTATCAGGTAAGCATAAATTATGTTTTTTAACAGTGAAACCAATATAACATCTCAACATTCACAAATATCCATTTCTGACATTCAAAAACAAAACAAAAACAAATCAGTGACCAATATAGCCACCTTTCTTTGCAAGGACACTCAAAAGCCTGCCATCCATGGATTCTGTCAGTGTTTTGATCTGTTCACCATCAACATTGCATGCAGCAGCAACCATAGCCTCCCAGACACTGTTCAGAGAGGTGTACTGTTTTCCCTCCTTGTAAATCTCACATTTGATGATGGACCACAGGTTCTCAATGGAGTTCAGATCAGGTGAACAAGGAGGCCATGTCATTAGATTTTCTTCTTTTATACCCTTTCTTGCCAGCCACGCTGTGGAGTACTTGGACACGTGTGATGGAGCATTGTCCTGCATGAAAATCGTGTTTTTCTTGAAGGATGCAGACTTCTTCCTGTACCACTGCTTGAAGAAGGTGTCTTCCAGAAACTGGCAGTAGGACTGGGAGTTGAGCTTGACTCCATCCTCAACCCGAAAAGGCCCCACAAGCTCATCTTTGATGATACCAGCCCAAACCAGTACTCCACCTCCACCTTGCTGGCTTCTGAGTCGGACTGGAGCTCTCTGCCCTTTACCAATCCAGCCACGGGCCCATCCATCTGGCCCATCAAGACTCACTCTCATTTCATCAGTCCATAAAACCTTAGAAAAATCAGTCTTGAGATATTTCTTGGCCCAGTCTTGACGTTTCAGCTTGTGTGTCTTGTTCAGTGGTGGTCGTCTTTCAGCCTTTCTTACCTTGGCCATGTCTCTGAGTATTGCACACCTTGTGCTTTTGGGCACTCCAGTGATGTTGCAGCTCTGAAATATGGCCAAACTGGTGGCAAGTGGCATCTTGGCAGCTGCACGCTTGACTTTTCTCAGTTCATGGGCAGTTATTTTGCGCCTTGGTTTTTCCACACGCTTCTTGCGACCCTGTTGACTATTTTGAATGAAACGCTTGATTGTTCAATGATCACGCTTCAGAAGCTTTGCAATTTTAAGAGTGCTGCATCCCTCTGCAAGATATCTCACTATTTTTTACTTTTCTGAGCCTGTCAAGTCCTTCTTTTGACCCATTTTGCCAAAGGAAAGGAAGTTGCCTAATAATTATGCACACCTGATATAGGGTGTTGATGTCATTAGACCACACCCCTTCTCATTACAGAGATGCACATCACCTAATATGCTTAATTGGTAGTAGGCTTTCGAGCCTATACAGCTTGGAGTAAGACAACATGCATTAAGAGGATGATGTGGTCAAAATACTAATTTGCCTAATAATTCTGCACTCCCTGTATATACACATATAAATACATATGTATATATATATATATATATATATATATATATATGTGTGTATACACAGGGGCATATTACTGCCCAGGTGAACAAGGTGGTTGCCTAGGGTGGCAATTTGACAGGGGGCGTCATTTTTTGCAGTCTCTAAAGGAGCGGTAGTTTATTTAACTTTCTAGTAATGCAACTACTAGAAAGTTGATTCATCTGTTTAAACAGCATGTATTTCATGGAATGTGGCTGGTTGCCCTATCTCCACCCAGCACAGGAGCAGTCACAGCAAGTGGCTCCCTAGTAGCCCTATCCCGCTGTGTCCCGATTCTGCTCCCTGAAATTCTCACTGAGGCTTGCTCGAGTTTCAAGCTACATTGTTAAGTGCAGAAGTTTCATGCTGCAATTAGTGTCCTTCCTTTGAAGCCATTTTGATTTGTGCGGCAGCCACACTACCTTACTAGAATGCAGACCGCCTCCACCACAGGTCACTGCTATACTGAACAAACAACTCAGTCCCAGTGCGGGGCTGTGCACTTCATCAAATGTTCTCATCCCCTTCCCTTTGCCAGTGTTCAGTCAAATTAGCAAACCCCTCAAATCAGCGAACCATTTCATTTCCACGCCATGGCATTCCTGGCCGCACACATCAGTGCTTCAGTTTCCTCAACCGTGTTTGACGCTCATGTGCCCAATATTTTAATCTTTGTATACCGCACCTGCTAACTTTGCCAACCGCGTCTAATATATATAATAAAAAAAAATTGGCACCTCTGCATTTCTGTCAGATAATGCACCACTTCACCTAGACAATTGTTGCAATTACAAATGTTTAGGCATTCTCATGTTTATTTCTTTTGTTTGTATTGGAATGGCACAAAAAAAGTGGAGAAAAAAAGCTAAGACTGACACAAAACTCCAAATATGGACTGAACAAAATTATCGACCCCCCTTAATTTAATATTTGGTAGCACACACCTTGGAAAAAAAAACTGAAATCAATCGCTTCCTGTAACCATCAATGAGTTTCTTACACCTATCTACTGGAATTTTGGACCACTCTTCTTTTGCCAAATGCTCCAGGTCTCTCAGATTCAGTACTCTCTAGTGCTTTGTCTTAAACCATTTCTGGGTGCTTTTTGATGTGTGCTTTGAATCATTGTCCTGCTGTAAGACCCATGACCTCAGATGGAGACACAACTTTCTGACACTGGCCCCTACATTGCACCACATAATTCTTTGGTAGTCTTCAGATTTCATAATTCCATGCACACAGTCAAGACATCCAGTGCCTGAAGCAGCAAAACAACCCCAAAACCTCAACCATGTTTGACTGTAGGGACTGTATTCTTTTCTTTAAAAGCCTCATTTCTTTTTCTGAAAACAGTAGAATAATGGGTTTTACCAAAATGCTGTAATTTTGTTTCGTCTGTCCAGAGCACATTCTCACAATTTTGGCTTCCTCAGGTAACTTTTGGCAAACTACAATCTGGCTTTTGTTATGTTTCTATATCAGCAGTGGGGACCTTCTAGGTCTTCTACCATAGTGTCCCTTTTCATTCAGATGGAAACGTATAGTGCGAGCTGACACATTTGTACCCTATGCCTAAATGTCAGCTTGAATTTGTCTGGAAGTTGATTGAGGATCTTTATCCACCATTCGAACAATCCTTCTTTGCAATCTTTGATCAATTATTCTCTTTCATCCACGTCCAGGGAGATTAGCTACAGTGCCATGGGCTTTAAACTTTTTGACAATTGCGCACAGTGGACACAGGAACATTAAGCTCTCTGGAGATTGACTTGTAACCTTGAGATTCTCCATGCTTTTCCATAATTTTTGTTCTCATAACCTCAGAGAATTCTTTGTGGCTCTTTCTCTTCTCCATGCTCAGTGTGACTATATTGCCGCTTTAAAAAGGGACACATATGAAAAATACATATGTCAGGGCTTTTTTCCAGGGCTGTTTAAAGAAATGTTCTGTATAAGAACCCTGGCATATGTTTTTTTCATATGTGTCCCTTTTTAAAGCGGCAATAAAGTCACCCAACTTATATAAAGATTTAAAAATTGAGCGCATGCGCGTTAAACACAGTTGAGGAATTTGACGGGGATAGAAACTGAAGCACTCGCAAAAATCTCAGACTTCTTAACCCCTTTGCACCTGCAAGAGACTTTTGTTATAATTAAAGGGACACTAAACCCAAATTTTTTCTTTTATGATTCGGATAGAGCATGCAATTTTAAGCAACTTTCAAATTTACTCCTATTATCAATGTTTCTTCATTCTCTTCTTTATTTGAAAAAGAAGGCATCTAAGCTAAGGATCCAGCCAATTTTTGGTTCAGACCATGGACAGCACTTGTTTATTGATGCTTTCCAATCAGCAAGGACAACCCAGGTTGTTCACCAAAAATGGGCCGGCATCTAAACTTACATTCTTTCTTTTCAAATAAACATACCAAGAGAATGAGGAAAATTTGATAATAGGAGTAAATTAGAAAGTTGCTTAAAATTGCATGCTCTATCTGAAACGAAAGAACAAATTTGGTTTCAGTGTCCCTTTAAATAATTAAATTGTGGTTAGAGGCTGAGTTGTCATAGGGGCCGATTTATGAAAGTGCGAGCGGACATGTCCGCCGCACATCGATAAATGCCAACAGCATGCATTGTCTACATTTATCATTGTACAAGCAGTTCTTGTGAACTGCTTGTGCAATGCCACCCCCTGCAGATTTGTGGCCAATCGGGCACTAGCAGGGAGTGTCAATCAGACCAAACATATAGGATTGGCTGGATTGATGTCCGCAGCCTCAGAGCAGACGGACAAGTTATGGAGCATAACTGCTGTTTCCAGCGAGCCTGAAGGCTTGCGCGGTAACAGGCGGCGTCAAGCTCCATTCAGAGCTTGATAATTCGGCCCCTTAGTGTTGAGCCAATTTATTGTTTCAACCAGGCTTTTGTTTGCCCATTCCTGTTAAAACAAATAAATATAATATAAATTAAAGAAATACATATATGATATAATATATACATCTCCATGACACACACACAAATATATATATATATATATATATATATATATATATATATAATACACACATTTTTTTTATATATATATATATATTTACATTTTACATTTATTTGTTCTCAATGCTGTGTGCTGCGCTGTGCTGTACTATGGAGAGAAGAAGCACACCAGCACTATTTACTGTCTAATATACATCTTTAGACATGTATATGTATGTATCCGAATGTTAAAGCCTTTTTTCTAACTCCTGAGACCTCATATCTTTGAGCCCATAACTTTTGTGTGCAATTTTTTTTAAATAATTCTTATTAGAGGGTGTTATTATGAGAGTAAGTGTACATTGTTTGTATTTTTTATGTGTTTTGTGACATTTTTTTGTTTTTAGAGAAACAGTTAACCAGAGATCTGAGGACGCGTTAACCTGACAACTGTTAATTTGAACTGTGCTCAAATGATCAAGTTTACTTTCGAGTGCAATTTAAGTTGCACCCAAACATTTGCAAAAACCCGATACCCGATATCGATTGTGCTCCACTCGTAATCTGGCCTAAAATGTTTCTTTCATGATTCAGATGGGGAGACATTTAAAACAAATCCAATTTACTTCTTTTATCAATTTTTATTCATTATCTTGGTATTTTTGGTTAATGGAGCAGCAATGCACTACTGATGAGAAGCCAATGAACAGAGGCATATGTGTACAGCCACAAATCAGCAGCTAGCTCCTAGCTACAGAGCCTACCTAGGTATGCTTTTCAACAAAGGATACCAAGAGAACTAAGCACATTAGATACATTTAGATTAGTACATTGGACTTGTTGTTTAAAATGATTAAATGATTATCTAAATATTAATTTATTGTTGCAAGTTAGTTATGTGCAAACATAATAGGCACAGCAGTGATCTCCAATACTGAATGAATTATTGGTAATGTTATAAATTGCTTTGGCCACATCATTTTTTGGTTCCATTAAAATCCTTTCAAGTACTTACTATAAACTCCTGCAATATCACTTTTCTTATAGCTTTTGATTTATTTTCCATGTGTTTAGGTTTAGTTCTTATATTATTTTTAATTTAAACTGGAGCTCTTCATGTTGATTAGAAAGGCTTAGAAAGTGATTAACAAAATACCCAAGTTGCTTGAATAGAAAGAATGAATCTAGATGAACAAGATTGCATAATAACCTTTTCCAATACAAACATGACTACATTAAAATGCAACTTATTGCTTGTTACTTGTTTTAAAACCAATTTTGAAATAATCAAGGTGTGGTTCTGGCATAAATAACCTGTTTAATCTGTTTGATATTGTCAATGTGTATATATCATTGCAACATTATTGTGATTAAGATTGAGCTAAAGGCGTGTTTAATTGATATAATATATATTGTTGTTTAGTTTAGCAAATTTATATATTGCTATGTTATTAGCCTGTGTTGAGCATTGTGTTTCAAAATTGTATAGCTTGTAGGAGCAAATTATTTTTTCAATCCTGTGTTAATTAATGAAGTTCATGCACAATTTGTCACAAAAAAATGAATACAGACCTTGTGGTCTGAATCTTTATTACCTTTTTAATCTTACCTTGATATAGTAATCGCTAATGTTCCCTTTATACAAACACGTACTATTACATGCTGATTGGAATGTCAGTTTTAAGGATATAGAAAAACCTAATCCCTACACACATCACAAGCACAACCATATACACATATAACACACATATACACACACAAAAAAACCTATACACATACAAATACATACACACACAAATACACACACAGACACATACATACAGCACAAAGACACACACATATACTTACTTATATACACACAGACATACCATAAACACACAAACCTACCTCACACACATATGCTCACAAACACACATATGCTCACAAACACACATACACACAACACATACACAACACGCTTATTCACACACACATGAGGGCCAAACACTGTAGGCTTTATAGCATATATATATATATATATATATATATATATATATATATATATATATATATATATACACACTCACACATATGTCATCTCTATCCCTTTCCTCCTCTGTCACATATTTTTCCTTCAGATTTTATATTTCGGAGCCTCTCTTACTGTTGCTCGCTCAGTATAAAAGTTTATCTACAACTGGTAGTGACCAAGATTTAAATAAACAAATTTTTGCAATGTACAGATAGTAACAAAAATGCTTCCAACAAAAGTTCTGAATGTGTCAGGGGATAGGTACCTATTCTGTACACTAATCATGCACCTGCATTTAAAAACCAAGCAACCAGTAGTAGTTATTTTTCTGTCAGTGTTTGTGTCACGCAAGCGACTGCCAGCACTTTCAGCATGTAGTGTTAGAATACAAATTCACAAGTCACATGCAGCAACAGTAATTACCAGAAGCTAGTATACTTCACCATATTGCCATAAGCCAAATGCTACTATTCAAAATTGAAAAGTGCTAAGGCATATTTTACTATTATGTCCCTTTAACTAGTGAATATGTTCTTTAATGTTAGAATTGTCTATCCAGTCAGCAGATATATTTATATTGTTAATATTTACAGTTGTATATCTTAATGCTCTAGAGATGTTGCACACTTTGGCATCCAGGATACAGTTTCCTAACAGTTGGGATATATTTTATGTATGCAGAACATTCCCTCTTTATTGAATACCCCTATGAATCACTACTGGTAACACCTCTTATCCATTAGTGAACTATATATTTCTTTCAAAATTTCTTGTAGTACTAACAACTTGTCAAATAAATGCACTTCCTCTTGCTGGGGTAGGACAAGGAAGTATTCTGTTGAGCAAAGAAACCTGGCAGGGTGCTAGAACTATTAGGCACGTAAGTACTTTTGTTATAAGCATAAATAATTATATTTACTGTTTGTAGCTGACCTCTTACCTTCAGAACAGCTGTTCAGTTATACTTTTAACCACTGACTGCCAGAGAGAGCTTCAATGCTTTGCTGCATAAAGGTCTGCAGTACTCTGTGGTAGTTAAGGTGTTAATATACCAAAAAAGGAACTTCTTACTGCAATTTAAGGTTCTTAATTTATCATAAATAATTTAGATTTTGTGGTTTACCCACAAGTAAAAATAAATTGGGAGCAGTTTTGTTTGCAAAGAAGCTCAGTGTCATACACTTGCAGATATGTTATTATGTACCAAGTTAATCATTTATACATTAAACATGTTTTAATTGTAACTTTTTTCTCATGTAAACAGAATTGCATTTTTTACATACTGTTTAATGTTTAATCTAAAGCAATAAAGCAGTATTTCCCAAAATGTTAATATCTATCATCTATTAATCTATCTATCTATCTATCTATCTATCTATCTATCTATCTATCTATCTATCTATCTATCTATCTATCTATCTATCTATCATTTATCTAATGGTTTTAAATAATGGCTGTTACATTTATACCAGTGTATGCATAAAACTATATAGTTAGTAATAATTTTTGGTGCTTGCATACATAATATCATGTTTGCTATTAAAGTGTTAAAGGGACAGTCCAGACAATTTTGAAATGTTCAGCAATGCATTTTAATTATGATTATAAGCATTATTTTGCAATACCCTTGTCAGCAAAGACTCAGTTCACACAGTAACAGCATTTGCTAGAAGCATTTCTGCTAATACAAGCGTTTTACAAAAAAATGCTTATTTCTAACTTGAAATGCACTAATGTGGCTGGACTCCCTTTAATTTTATATTTTAATTTGGTATGAGCATTAATTTATCTGGGGTCTTTTTAATGACATTTTCTTTTATATTTATTCAGTTATGAAATCTTCTATAATGGCAAAGTAGACAATGTTTCCATATTTTGAAAATAGCATATATATCCTGGAATTATGAAGTGCCAAAAAAAAAAAAAAAAATAGTTTACAGCAATTTGAAAGGTCATATTAAAGTAGTCTAATTCCAAAGAGACATTTTACAAAATGTAAAAAATTATGAAGAATATGAAAATTAAGTTATTTGACACTAGAATGTCTATTAATCACTATACTTTTAATATATATTTTAATATATTATTAAAATGTTATCTCTACATGCTATTTTCTGGTAACTTACTCCAAAGCTTATTGGTATTTACGTACTATGAACAAGTATTTGGTGATAAATTATACTGGTACCCTATTTTAATATACAGTTACTCTGTAATGAATATGTTGAAACCTAAGATCTTTATAAATAGTACATGATTGAGTTGTTTAATGCCAAGGACCATGATTGTGGCGCCACACTTCCCCTCACAATATTCAAAACATGCAGAGATCTCCTCCATATGATAGAATCAATAAACTTTGTTCTACAAACAAGTTGCTTTATGAAATCAACCAAGTTGGCAATGTAACTTGAAAAATCCATGCTTTCACTGTAAACTGTAAAGTCTGAGGCTCACTTCCAAGGTTTAATACATTGCTAGATCACATGATAAGACAATTACAATGCAATAAATTACTCAGTCAGTTTAACTACTTAGGTGTCTAAGTAGTTAAACTGACTGAGTAACTCTGTCATTAAGATTGACAGAGTGTAGTAATATGCCGGAAGCAGTTGTGTAATACCCTACTACTGTATTATAATCTCAGATTATTAGAGCAATGGCAATCTAATAGGAAGATTGTGGGCCACAGACCAAAGACCACCTTGTTTATGCTGACTTCAGGATCCCTCCGTTTGTTTGCTTTTTATTTAGCGTTGGAAAGTTGTCAAATAAGGAAATTGATGATTTATTGAACTGTGTTTGTTGTACTAGGCAATGGAAAGTTTAGGAACTGCTTTATACATGTTGTGTTTAAATATAAACAGCCTACCAGTATGTAAGGCACAAAATGTTGCTGCAAATAATCATCTTACCAACTTCCATAGGTTACTGAGGGCTAAATGCCAATTTGCCTGCCTGTTGTTAATTGTGAATCTCCCTATCAAAAAATGATCCGCTAACAAGCAGAGCAAAATACTCAATCACCCTTAGTGATTAACTTACACAAGTTATAGATGTTTTGAGGGGCGACACAAAAGGATACTCTGATGTGTTATTTATAACATAACACAATCCCGCCTCAGATGATGGTAAACTAGGGGTAATCCCACAATAACTCCCTCCTTATCACTTGTTATTGTCTAACAGATATAACAACCCCAATTGTAAAAAGTAGATACTGTTATCTATGTAAAATAGGTACCAATTTAACCCTATATACAGGGAGATCCTGTGAATCCAAAGATCCCCTTGATTAGTATAATGCACTAGGGACCACATTTACATGCTAATGTATTATACACATTGTGCCAGGTTACAAGTAGAGCGGTATTTAACGTTACAGCTCGTGCGCTAACTCCACTAGAAGTAAGCTTTTTGTGCACGTCAGGTAACACTTGTATTACAAGTTTAAAATAAATTATTTTTGCACGAGCCCTAACCCGATGCTTGCAAAAAACCGAACTTAGGATATTGCGCACACTTTTCTGTATTACAATTGCATATTCTCTAGTACACTAACTAGACATGAACATATGAATATTTCACATTCCAATGTTCTACACATAGTTTAAATGAGGATGAGTAGAGCGCTGGAACTGTAAATATTCCAAACTCCTCACATAATGAAAAGATCCTTCAGTCTTTTCGAATCTTTAAGTTACTGTCAATTGGAATGGAGTGAGGGTGCTAGCTATAGCTGAAGGAATAATAAAAAAAGGTTGTGTTTTAAAAGTGTGCTTTAAAAATGAGTAAAGGATGTATTTGAATTTTTGGATTTTTTAGTGAAGTGTATATGGATATTTTATCAAACATTATTCATGAACCATGTAAAGTGCAAAGTGCTTTAAAAATTGCTGTATGTGAATCCTCTTATTTAACAAAATTAAAATAAATTTGTGCCGAAAATAAGTGTCCTATATAGTGCAATGAGTTTGTTCAAGTTGCAGAATACATATATAAATTTAAGTTATATAACAACTGTTAATATAGTTGGTGCCCTGTGTAAAAAAAATATAAAAAAAAATTATCAAATAAAAAACAATATTTGTGAATAGATTGTAAAATCCAATTAGTGTATAGTGATGTCGCGAACCTAAAATTTTGCGTTCGCGAACAACGAACGCGAACTTCCGCAAAAGTACACGAACGGGCGAACCGGGCGAACCGCCATTGACTTCAATAGGCAGGCGAATTTTAAAACCCACAGGGACTCTTTCTGGCCACAAAAGTGATGGAAAAGTTGTTTCAAGGACTGTGGCATGCCGAAGGGGGATCCATGGCAAAACTCCCATGGAAAATTACATAGTTGATGCCGAGTCTGTTTTTAATCCATAAAGGGCATAAATCACCTAAAATCCCTAAATTGTTTGGAATAACGTGCTTTAAAACATCAGGTATGATGTTGTATCGTTCAGGTAGTGTAAGGGTTACGCCCGCTTCACAGTGACAGACCAAACTCCCCTTTTAACGCACCGCAAACAACCGCAAACAGTCCATTTGCACAACCGCAAACTCCCCATTTGCACAAGGTTGGATACCAAGCTAGCCATGTCCCGTTCCTTGTCCTCACTGATGTCACTGCAGGTGCAATCACTTCCTGGGGTAACAGAAAATGCTCCACCCACAAGATGCTCCTATTATATTACTGCACTGAGGATGCTGCCTGTATCTGTGTGTCCTGCTCCCTGGCCGGAAAGCACAGGGGACACCAGGTCGAGCTGCTGAATGAGGCTTCGGAGAAGAAGAAAAAGAAACTGAGAAATGTTCTGCAGAAACTGACCAACAAGAGAGAGGAGACTGAGAAAAGAGTCCAGAGTCTGCAGAAGCACAGGAGAGGGGTGCAAGAGAAAGCAGCTGGTGTAACAGAGAGACTCACTGCCCTGATTAGGGACATCAGGAAACAGCTGGAAGACCTAGAGAAGCGAATCCTGAGTGAGATCGACTGGCAGCAGGAGCAGGTTTTACTCACAATCTCTGATCTGATCTAGCAGCTGGGAAAAAGAGAATGACGAGCTAACCAAGAAGATTTGTCACATTGAGGAGCTGTGCAACATGACTGACCCATTAACTGTCCTACAAGAACAGGAATCACACAGAGATGAGATGCTTGGTCGGTCCTCCTACTTCCAAGTTCCAATTTGGGGCACTGCGCGTGCAATCTAATGTGCCACCAGATAGGAGTGGTGTGTTAACTAGTACTATTCTTATCAGTTTAATCCCTGTTACGTGCCCTATCAGGGTACGTCTATATGGCATCGATATTGGGAACCCGGAGATGATTTTAGGAACCGGGAGATGGAAAAAGATGCTTGGTCGGTCCGGCCACGAGATAGATAGATACATAGATTAGATAGATAGATCAATAGATGCAATAGATACATTTGATGATAGATACCATAGATAGATAGATTTGATAGATAAATAGATAGATTTGATTGATAGATAATTTCCCAGACAGAGAATTACAAGACGGGCGTCTGGGACCCATGGTAAGGTTCCCAGAGGTAGTTGCGGCGCCCGAGGCTCTGATTAGAACAGAGCACTCTGTGTATCTGCCCTCGGCCGAAATCGGAACATTCTTTAGCTTTCTGTCTGTCGGCCAAATGTCCGTCTGCCAAATGTCCGTTTGCCAAATGTCCTTCTGCATTTTGTCAGAGCACCGCGTGCAATCTACTGTGCCACCAGATAGGAGTGGTGTGTTAACTAGTACTATTCTTATCAGTTTAATCCCTGTTACGTGCCCTATCAGGGGACGTCTATATGGCATCGATATTGGGAACCCGGAGATGATTTTAGGAACCGGGAGATGGAAAAAGATGCTTGGTCGGTCCGGCCACGAGATAGATAGATACATAGATTAGATAGATAGATCAATAGATGCAATAGATACATTTGATGATAGATACCATAGATAGATAGATTTGATAGATAAATAGATAGATTTGATTGATAGATAATTTCCCAGACAGAGAATTACAAGACGGGCGTCTGGGACCCATGGTAAGGTTCCCAGAGGTAGTTGCGGCGCCCGAGGCTCTGATTAGAACAGAGCACTCTGTGTATCTGCCCTCGGCCGAAATCGGAACATTCTTTAGCTTTCTGTCTGTCGGCCAAATGTCCGTCTGCCAAATGTCCGTTTGCCAAATGTCCTTCTGCATTTTGTCAGAGCACCGCGTGCAATCTACTGTGCCACCAGATAGGAGTGGTGTGTTAACTAGTACTATTCTTATCAGTTTAATCCCTGTTACGTCCCCTATCAGGGGACGTGTATATGGCATGGATTTTAGGAACCGGGAGATGGAAAAAGATGCTTGGACACCCAGTACAGGTCGTTCTCCTTCAGCCTTTTTATACAAGGGTCCCTGACCCTTAACAGGCATGACAGCATGAAAGACCCCATATGCCATTACTTCCTTTTGCACAATCGAGTACAGGTATGGCATCGATTTTAGGAACCCGGAGATAATTTTTAGGAACTGGGAGATGGAAAAAGATGCTTGGACACCCAGTACAGGTCGTTATCCTTCAGCCTTTTTATCCGAGGGTCCCCGACCCTCAACAGGCCAGACAGTTTGAAAGACCCCATATGCCATGACTTCCTTTTGCACAATCGAGTACAGGTATGGCATCGATTTTAGGAACCCGGAGATAATTTTAGGAACCGGGAGATGGAAAAAGATGCTTGGACACCCAGTACAGGTTGTTCTCCTTCAGCCTTTTTATACGAGGGTCGCCGACCCTCAACAGGCACGACAGCATGAAAGACCCCATATGCCATTACTTCCTTTTGCACAATCGAGTACAGGTATGGCATCGATTTTAGGAACCCGGAGATAATTTTTAGGAACCGGGAGATGGAATAAGATGTTTGGACACCCAGTACAGGTCGTTATCCTTCAGCCTTTTTATACGAGGGTCCCCGACCCTCAACAGGCCAGACAGTTTGAAAGACCCTATATGCCATGACTTCCTTTTGCACAATCGAGTACAGGTATGGTATCGATTTTAGGAACCCGGAGATAATTTAAGGAACGGGGAGATGGAAAAAGATGCTTGGACACCCAGTACAGGTCGTTCTCCTTCAGCCTTTTTATACGAGGGTCCCCGACCCTCAACAGGAACAACAGCATGAAAGACCCCATATGCCATTACTTCATTTTGCACAATCGAGTACAGGTATGGCATCGATTTTAGGAACCCAGAGATAATTTTTAGGAACCGGGAGATGGAAAAAGATGCTTGGACACCCAGTACAGGTCATTCTCCTTCAGCCTTTTTATACGAGGGTCCCCGACCCTCAACAGGCCAGACAGTTTGAAAGACCCCATATGCCATGACTTCCTTTTGCACAATCGAGTACAGGTATGGCATCGATTTTAGGAACCCGGAGATAATTTTAGGAACCGGGAGATGGAAAAAGATGCTTGGACACCCAGTACAGGTCATTCTCCTTCAGCCTTTTTATACGAGGGTCCCCGACCCTCAACAGGCACAACAGCATGAAAGACCCCATATGCCATTACTTCATTTTGCACAATCGAGTACAGGTATGACATCGATTTTAGGAACCCAGAGATAATTTTTAGGAACCGGGAGATGGAAAAAGATGCTTGGACACCCAGTACAGGTCGTTCTCCTTCAGCCTTTTTATACGAGGGTCCCCAACCCTCAACAGGCACAACAGCATGAAAGACCCCATATGCCATGACTTCCTTTTGCACAATCGAGTACAGGTATGGCATTGATTTTAGGAACCCGGAGATAATTTTTAGGAACAGGGAGATGGAAAAAGATGCTTGGACACCCAGCACAGGTCGTTCTCCTTCAGCCTTTTTATACAAGGGTCCCCGACCCTCAACAGGCCAGACAGTTTGAAAGACCCCATATGCCATGACTTCCTTTTGCACATTCGAGTACAGGTATGGCATCAATTTTAGGAACCCGGAGATGATTTTAGGAACCGAGAGATGGAAAAAGATGCTTGGTCGGTCCGGCCACGATATAGAAAGATAGATACATAGATTAGATAGCTAGATCAATAGATGCAATCGATACATTTGATGATAGATACGATAGATAGATTTGATAGATAAATAGATAGATTTGATAGATAGATAATTTCCCAGACAGAGAATTACAAGACGTGCGGTCTGTGACCCATGGTAAGGTTCCCAGAGGCAGTTGCGGTGCCCGAGGCTCTGATTAGAACAGAGCACTCTGGAACGTATCTGCCCTCGGCCAAAATCAGAACATTCTTTAGCTTTCTGTCTGTCAGCCAAATGTCCATCTGCCAAATGTCCGTCTGCCAAATGTCCGTTTGCCAAATGTCCTTCTGCATTTTGTTAGAGCACCCCGTGCAATCTACTGTGCCAACAGATATGAGTGGTCTGTCAAGTAGTACTATTCTTATCAGTTGATACCTGTTACGTCCCCTATCAGGGTACGTGTATATGGCATGGATTTTAGGAACCTGGAGATGGAAAAAGATGCTTGGTCGGTCCGGCCACGAGATAGATAGATTTGATAGATAGATAGATAAATAGATAAGATAGATAGATCAATAGATGCAATAGATACATTTGATAGATACAATAGATAGATAGATTTGATAGATAAATAGATAGATTTGATAGATAGATAGATAATTTCCCAGACAGAGAATTTTACAAGACGTGCGGCCTGGGACCCATGGTAAGGTTACTTCCTTTTGCACAATCAAGTACAGGTTGGGGATTGCCTTTTGTGCAAAGAAATTTCGGCCGTGTACCTTCCACTGCGGTGTCCCCTGTCAGGGGACGTGTATATGGCATGGATTTTAGGAACCGGGAGATGGAAAAAGATGCTTGGTCGGTCCTCCTACTTCAAATTTGGGGCACTGCGCGTGCAATCTACTGTGCCACCAGATATGAGTGGTGTGTTAAGTAGTACTATTCTTAGCAGTTTAATCCCTGTTATGTGCCTTTTTTTTGGTTTGGGTTTTCAAGCCACAGTGCAGCACCAGAGGCCGGAAAAATTAGGCATGTACACATGCCTGAAAAATTAGGTATTGTTGCAGCCGCTGCTGTAGCAGCGGCCAGAAAAATTGATGTTTGTTTGACAGTTAGAAAGTGCCCTAAAACATTGCGGCTTGAACCCTACTTGTTGGCAGATAAGTCACGCAAGTCATCCGGCATTCGAAGATAAAATACAGCAGCATGTGGACCATTTTAGCCCAAGGTAGCTCATCTCATCAGGCCTTTTCTACTCGAATGTATCGCCCAATGTCAGTCCCTTCGGGATCCATCCCTCATTCATTTTAATAAAGGTGAGGTAATCAAGACTTTTTTGACCTAGGCGACTTCTCTTCTCAGTGACAATACCTCCTGCTGCACTGAAGGTCCTTTCTGACAGGACACTTGAAGCGGGGCAGGCCAGAAGTTCGATTGCAAATTGGCATAGCTCAGGCCACAGGTCAAGCCTGCACACCCAGTAGTCAAGGGGTTCATTGCTCCTCAGAGTGTCGAGATCTGCAGTTAATGCGAGGCAGTCTGCTACCTGTCGGTTGAGTCGTTCTCTGAGGCTGGATCCCGAAGGGCTGTGGCAATGCATAGGAGTTAAAAAGGTCTGCATGTCCTCCATCAATAACACGTCTGGAAAGCGTCCTGTCCTTCCCGGCGTGCTCGTGGGAGGAGGAGTATTACTTTCACCTCTTCCCCTGTTAGATTCCTGTTGTGCTGTGACATCACCCCTATATACGCTGTGTAAAGCATACTTTTTAATTTATTTTTGAACTGCTCCATCCTTTCCGACTTGCAGGAAATCGGTAACATTTCAGTCACTTTATGCTTATACCGGGGGTCTAGTAGTGTGGACACCCAGTACAGTTCGTTCTCCTTCAGCTTTTTTATACGAGTGTCCCTCAACAGGCACGACAGCATGAAAGACCCCATTTGCACAAGGTTCGATGCTGAGCTACTCATGTCCCATTCCTCGTCCTCACTGATCTCACTGAAGGTATCTTCTTCCCCCCAGCCACGTACAACACCACGGGTAAGAGATAGGTGACAACAAGCACCCTGGGATGCCTGTTGTGCTTGGTCTTCCTCCTCCTCCTCCTCAAAGCCACATTCCTCCTCTGACTCCTCTTCCTCACAATCCTCTTCCTGCGTTGCCACTGGTCCAGCAAGTGATGCTGATAAGGCTGTTTCTGGTGGTGATGGTGACCACAACTCTTCCTCTTCCTCTTCACGCTCATCTACGGCCTGATCCAGCACTCTTCGCAGGGCATGCTCCAGGAAGAAAACAAATGGTATGATGTCACTGATAGTGCCTTCAGTGCGACGGACTAGGTTTGTCACCTCCTCAAAAGGACGCATGAGCCTACAGGCATTGCGCATGAGCGTCCAGTAACGTGGCAAAAAAATTCCCAGCTCCGCAGAGGCTGTCATAGCACCCTGGTCATACAAATACTCGTTAACGGCTTTTTCTTGTTGGAGCAGGCGGTCGAACATTAGGAGTGTTGAATTCCAACGTGTTGGGCTGTCGCAAATCAAGCGCCTCACTGGCAGGTTGTTTCGCTGCTGGATATCTGACAAGTGCGCCATGGCCATGTAGGAACGCCTGAAATGGCCACACACATTCCTGGCCTGCTTCAGGACGTCCTGTAAGCCTGGGTACTTATGCACAAAGCATTGTACAATCAGATTACACACATGTGCCATGCACAGCACATGTGTCAACTTGCCCAATTTCAATGCCGCCACCAAGTTACTTCGTTGTTAGAAACCACTTTGCCGATCTCCAGTTGGTGCGGAGTCAGTTACTGATCCACCTGTTCGTTCAGTGTGGACAGGAGTGCTGCTGCGGTGTGACTCTCTGCTTTCAGGCAAGTCAACCCCAAGATGGCGTGATACTGCCGTATCCGGGATGTGGAATAGTACCTGGGGAGCTGGGGGGGTGCCGTTGATGTGGAGCAAGATGCAGCAGCAGAAGAGGACTCAGCCGAGGATGAGGTTATGGATGAGGATGGAGTAGGAGGAGTAGAGGAGGTGGCAGCAGGCCTGCCTGCAAGTCATGGCGGTGTCACCAACTCCTCTGCAGAGCCATGCATTCCATGCTTGGCAGCCGTAAGCAGGTTTACCCAATGCGCAGTGTAGGTGATATACCTTCCCTGACCATGCTTTGCAGACCAGCTATCAGTGGTCAGATGGACCCTTGCCCCAACACTGTGTGCCAGACATGCCATTACTTCCTTTCGCACAATCGAGTACAGGTTGGGGATTGCCTTTTGTGCAAAGAAATTTCGCCCGGGTACCTTCCACTGCGGTGTCCCAATAGCTACAAATTTTTTGAACGCCTCAGACTCCACCAGCTTGTATGATAAAAGCTGGCGGGCTAAGAGTTCAGTCAAGCCAGCTGTCAGACGCCGGGCAAGGGGGTGACTTGGTGACATTGGCTTCTTACGCTCAAACATGTCCTTGACAGACACCTGACTGTGGGCAGATGAGCAGGAACTGCTCCGGAAGAGAGACGGATTGGCGGATGGTTGAGAGGGGGCAATGTGGCTGAAGATGCTGGACCAGGAGGAGGATGACGGCTTTGAGTTTGTGTGCTGCTTGTCCTCATGTGTTCATCCCATAGGCGTTTGTGATGTGAGATCATGTGCCTTCACAAAGCAGTTGTACCTAGGTGGGTGTTGGACTTCCCATGACTCAGTTTCTTTTGGCACAGGTTGCAAATGGCATTGCTGTTGTCAGAGGCAGACACATAAAAAAAATGCCACACTGCTGAGCTCTGCGATGACGGCATTCTGGTGGTGGCAACAGCATGTGTTGATTGGCGTGCTGTCTGGCTGACCCCGGGTGCCGATGCATGCTGTCTGACTGTGCCACTAGCTCCTTGCAACGACCTCCCCCTGCTTCCAACTTGTCTCCTCCTCCTGCTCCTCTCTGTCTCCCCATCTGAACTTTACCCCTGTTCTTCTTCTCTTCTACCGGGCGCCCACGTGACATCCACGGGCGCATCGTCATCATCAACCCCTTCACTTGTATCTGACAACTCAACAACGGAAGCAACGGCGGGTACAACATCATCATCATCATCATCACACCGTGTGTCGTCCATGTCTGTAATGCTGCCTGACTGAGACATATCACAGTTATCTACATCCTCTGTCAATGATGGTTGCGCATCACTCATTTCTTCACACTGAGGTGTACATAACTCCTCTGACAGATCAAGTGAGGCAGCTATGGTGCTAGTGTCGGTGGTGGCGGCAGGCGGGCGAGTGGTAAGTTGAGAGCTGCCCGAAGCTAAGCTGGAGGAGGATGGTGCGTCAAGGTTACGAGCGAAAGCTGTAGAAGATTGGGTGTCCTGTGTTATAAAGTCAACTATTTCATCAGAACTTTTCGTGTTCATGGTACGTGGCCTAACACTGGGCATTATTCTATGGCCAAAGGGAATCACAGCACCACGACCACGATGGCCCCTGTGGGTTGGCCTGCCTCTGCCTGTCATTTTTTTTTTCAATTAGTGCTTCTATGCGTGCAAGCTACTGTGAGTGGGCACAGTATACGCTGTGAGCCTGACACAAAAAAGCAGACTGATGTTTCACAGTCAAAATAGTTTTTTTATTTTTAAAATGTACACTTACACTACTATTAAACAAGATAATGTGAGTGGTGGCACTGGACAAGTGGGCACAGTATACGCTGTGAGCCTGACACAAAAAAGCAGACTTATGTTTCACAGTCAAAATAGTTTTTTTATTTTTAAAATGTACACTTACACTACTATTAAACAAGACAATGTGAGTGGTGGCATTGGACAAGTGGGCACAGTATACGCTGTGAGCCTGACACAAAAAAGCAGACTTATGTTTCACAGTCAAAATAGTTTTTTTATTTTTAAAATGTACACTTACACTACTATTAAACAAGATAATGTGAGTGGTGGCACTGGACAAGTGGGCACAGTATACGCTGTGAGCCTGACACAAAAAAGCAGACTTATGTTTCACAGTCAAAATAGTTTTTTTATTTTTAAAATGTACACTTACACTACTATTAAACAAGATAATATGAGTGGTGGTACTGGGCAAGTGGGCACAGTATACGCTGTGAGCCTGACACAAAAAAGCAGACTGATGTTTCACAGTCAAAATAGTTTTTTTTTATTTTTAAAATGTACACTTACACTACTCTTAAACAAGATAATATGAGTGGTGGCACTGGACAAGTGGGCACAGTATACGCTGTGAGCCTGACACAAAAAAGCAGACTGATGTTTCACAGTCAAAATAGTTTTTTTTATTTTTAAAATGTACACTTACACTACTATTACACAAGAAAATATGAGTGGTGGCACTGGGCAAGTGGGCACAGTATACACTGTGAGCCTGACACAAAAAAGCAGACTGATGTTTCACAGTCAAAATAGTTTTTTTATTTTTAAAATGTACACTTACACTACTATTAAACAAAATAATATGAGTGGTGGCACTGGACAAGTGGGCACAGTATACGCTGTGAGCCTGACACAAAGAAGCAGACTGATGTTTCACAGTCAAAATATTTTTTTATTTTTAAATGTACACTTACACTACTATTAAACAAGATAATATCAGTGGTGGCACTGGGCAAATGGGCACAGTATACGCTGTGAGCCTGACACAAAAAAGCAGGCTGATGTTTCACAGTCAAAATAGTTTTTTTATTTTTAAAATGTACACTTACACTACTATTAAACAAGATAATATGAGTGGTGGCACTGGACAAGTGGGCACGGTATACGCTGTGAGCCTGACACAAAAAAGCAGACTGATGTTTCACAGTCAAAATAGTTTTTTTTATTTTTAAAATGTACACTTACACTACTATTACACAAGATAATATGAGTGGTGGCACTGGGCAAGTTGGCACAGTATACGCTGTGAGCCTGACACACACGCTGGCAGTGGCAGGCTGGCCTGGCAACTGCAATTAGATTACACTAGCTGACTGATGTAAAAAAAAAAAAAAAAATTTACACTACTGTTACACCAGATATGACTGGTGGTGGCACTGAGAAAGAAGGCACAGTATATGCTGTGAGCCTGACACACAGGCTGGCAGTGGCAGGCTGGCCTGGCAACTGAAATTAGATTACACTAGCAGACTGATATAAAAGTTTTTTTTTTTAAATTTACACTACTGTTACACCAGATATGACTGGTGGTGGCACTGAGCAAGTAGGCACCGTATATGCTGTGAGCCTGACACACAGGCTGGCAGTGCCAGGCTGGCTTGGCAACTGAAATTAGATTACACTAGCAAACTGATGTAAAAGTTTTTGTTTTTTTTAAATGTACACTAATGTTACACCAGATATGAGTGGTGGCACTGAGCAAGTAGGCACAGTATATGCTGTGAGCCTGACACACAGGCTGGCAGTGGCAGACTGGCCTGGCAACTGAAATTAGATTACACTAGCAGACTGATGTAAAAGTTTTTTGTTTTTTTTAAATTTACACTAATGTTACACCAGATATGAGTGGTGGCACTGAGCAAGTAGGCACAGTATATGCTGTGAGCCTGACACACAGGCTGACAGTGGCAGGCAGGCAACTGCTATTAGATTACACTAGCAGACTGATGTAAAAGTTTTTTTTAAAAATTTACACTAATGTTACACCAGATATGAGGGATGGCACTGAGCAAGTAGGCACAGTATATGCTGTGAGCCTGACACACAGGCTGGCAGTGGCAGGCTGGCCTGGCTACTGAAATTAGATTACACTAGCAGACTGATGTAAAAGTTTTTTTTTTTAAATTTACACTAATGTTACACCAGATATGAGTGGTGGCACTGAGCAAGTAGGCACAGTATATGCTGTGAGCCTGACATACAGGCTGGCAGTGGCAGGCAGGCAACTGCTATTAGATTACAAAGAAAAGAAAAAAAATGACTGATGTAGCCCTAAAAAGGGCTTTTTGGGGTGCTGTCCTTACAGCAGAGATCAGATGAGTCCTTCAGGACTGTAGTGGACACTGAGTACACTAGCCTAGCTATTGATTTCCCTATTAAATTAGCAGCAGCTACACTGTCCCTCCTCTCACTAGCAATGCAGCTTCCGAATAAATCTAAAATGGCTGCTGTCCATGAGGTGTAAGGGTCTGGGAGGGAGGGTCTGCTGCTGATTGGCTGGAATGTGCCTGCTGACTGTGAGATACAGGGTCAAAGTTTAGGCAATGATGATGAATAGGGGGCGGATTGAACATCGCATATGTTCGCCCGCCGCTGCGAACGAGAACAAGCTATGTTCGCCGGGAGCTCTTGTCTGGCGAACAGTTCGCGATATCACTATTAGTGTAGCTAAAAAGCTGAGATATATATAAAAGGCCCACTCTAATATATATGTAAACGCAAATATAATTTATTAAAAAATTACGATTCCAATGTTTAAATAAATGACCTCATCAGCTGTGGGACGTCTCCCAAAAATCATAAAAACAGTAATATATTAGACTCAATGGACACAATTAGTATATGTTTTTATAAGCACGCCAGTATGTCACACAGTGGTCCTAATATTAAATGTCAATCAATGGCTGTGGCGGTTTTCACCAGATAGAACGTAATAAAGAAGTTGCCAAATTTTCAGTCGATACTTCATAAAATAACTGCCCTTAGTGCTATGCATGCAGTTATATTGTAGCTTATTAATACTTTGTATTTCCCAGACAAAAATAGTACATGTGGTTCACCATCGGTTAGAGTTACCTTAATAGCTTTTTTGATAGCAGCTCTTTAGACAGTATACAGTTTGTCTTGTACCTTATTTTCTTTTTGTAAGCGCGGCTCCTCTTACAGCTTGGCTGGTGATATTCTCAGCTATGCCGCGTGAATTCGGCGTCTGATGTCACACTCCCCAGTGGGAGGACGCAATACAGTAGTTCTTTTTATCAGTTTTCTCCGGTAGTCTGCCCTTAGTGCTATGCACACAGTTTTAGTGTAGTATCCAGAGGCTCAGATATTCAGTAAAAAAGTACAGATAAAAATAACCCGGGTTATATATGCACAATCTGGTCCTTAGATTGGCAACATAAAAGTTCATAAAATATATATGCAAACAAGTCACACAGCTCGACGCGTTTCACTCTAAACAGAGCTTTATCAAGATGCTTGTGACTTGTGATCTACTCCTTTTTGAATGTCCCGCTTGATCCTGATTGGTCAATTCTGATTGTTTTTAAAGGTGGACTTTTTAACCCCTTAAGGACCAAGGCCATTTTTCAATTTCTTTCCCTTAAAGACCAGGGCTATTTTTACATTTTTGCTGTGTTTGTGTTTAGCTGTAATTTTCCTCTTACTCTTTTACTGTACCCACACATATTATATACCATTTTTCTTGCCATTATTTTCATCATATCTTATAATTTACTATAAAAAAATAGAAAATATGAGAAAAAAATAGAAAAAAACACACTTTTTCTAACTTTGACCCCCAAAATCTGTTACATATCTACAACCACCAAAAAACACCCATGCTAAATAGTTTCAAAATTTTGTTCTGAGTTTAGAAATACCCATACTGCTTTAAACTCCTATGTCGTACAGGGTACATCTCTGGTCTTTAAAGACCAGATTGTGCAAGACGTACCCTGTACGACATGAGTCGTTAAGGGGTTAAGATAACTCATACCGGTGATTTTATTATCTTCTGGTTCTGTTTAATTCATATAAGGTGGAATTGTTCTTAATGTTTGTTGCAAGAATTCAAACATTGATGTTTTTTATAGGACCATTACTTACAAGAGAGAATTTCGTCCAAAAAAAAAACATTTTTGACATACTGCATGCATTGAAATGGTGTCTCAGAAGGTGGAACTAAATACAAATTATTTCTTTTGAACTTTAAAACATGCTTAAGAATTATGCTTAAAAATATTACATATTTATTAGGGTCATAAAATAAAAATAAAATTATAAAAAAGATAATAATAAGAGCAGTGTTGTAATTTGGCCATATATCCTAATACACCTTATTTGGTTATCTGATTAAAATAGTCTAAAAGGATCTTAAATATCAGTACATAGGTTATATCTAAATGGACATATATTCAGAAATTAAAATCTATTAAATTGATATGCAATATAAACTGTTATCTTAATTTAACTACATGTATAAATCTTCATTATGTTGAGAAGGTGGAATAAGTTAGAAAAGAGATGTATAATGATATGAATATGAACACCTAGGGTTTGAAATTCACCTCAAATTGGAGTAAAAATACAATAATATTCCTAGATTTGGAAATATTGGTTATAGAGGAAAAAATAGAAACAAGAACCCATTTCAAAAAGACTGATGCCAATAACTATATACACTCCAACAGCTGCCATTTAGATACATGGAAAAGAAACATCCCGTTAGGACAATTCCTACGGATAAAGAAAAATTGTTCTAAGCCCATTGATTTTGAGAAACAGACAGAAAGAGTTGAAGAAAGGTTCAATTCAAGAGGATATAAACCTGAAATTACAAAACAAGCAATAGAAAGAGCAAAAAATACCAAAAGAAAGACTCTGCTCACAAATAAGGAAAAACAAATAGAAAATACTGACAAAATAAAAATACCCTTCATTACTGACTATAATGCAGATTATAATAGCATCAAAAAAATTGTAAAAAAACATTGGCATTTAGTTAAAGAGGATGATATTTTACGGGAAAAGATCTCTGATAACCCTAATTTTATCTTTAAAAAAGCGACACATTTAAAAACTATTCTGGCCCCAAGTGACCTTAAACCACCCAAAAATGTCAATTAGTACAAAAAGATCTAATGGGAAGTAAGATTAAAGGTTTTTTTCCTTGTTACTCATGCAAGGCCTGTAGTCATAGTAAAAAACTAAATAACCTAAAGATCAATAATTCAGAAAAAACTTTCACCATAAAAGATACAATAAGATGCTCCACAAAAAATGTAATATATATTTTAAAATGTTCATGCAATTTGTTTTATTTTGGGGAGACCAAAAGAATGGTTAAGGACATGATTAGGGAACATTTGAATAATATCAAGAATGGTATTGACAATACCCACCTTTACAAGCACTTTAAAACTGTACATAATAGTAACACTAAAGATTTGTCATATTGGGGAATTAAAAAAGTAAACAAAAATTGGAGAGGAGGTAACATAGAAAAAAAGCTGCTAATAAAAGAAGCCAAACTAATATACAAATACAACACATTATTTCCGAATGGATTAAACTCTGAACTAGACCTTTCCCCATTTCTCTTTGAATAATTTAGGAGAATACTTTTCACTGCAACCTTCAAAATACATCTCTATTCTAACATTCCACCTTCTCAACATAATGAAGACATATACATGTGGTTAAAATTAAGATAACAGTTTATATTGCATATCAATTTAATAGATTTTAATTTCTGAATATATGTCCGTTTAGATATAACCTATGTACTGATATTTAAGATCCTTTTAGACTATTTTAATCAGATGACCAAATAAGGTGTATTAGGATATATGGCCAAATTACAACACTGCTCTTATTATTTTCTTTTTTATAATTTTATTTTTATTTTATGACCCTAATAAATATGTAATATTTTTTAAGCATAATTCTTAATCACGTTTTAAAGTTCAAAATAAATAATTTGTATTTAGTTCCACCTTCTGAGACACAATTTAAATGCATGCAGTATGTCAAAAATGTTTTTTTTTGTACGAAATTCTCTCTTGTAAGTAATGGTCCTATAAAAAACATCAATATTTGAATTCTTGCAACAAACATTAAGAACAATTCCACCTTATATGAATTAAACAGAACCAGAAGATAATAAAAGCACCGGTATGAGTTATCTTAAAAATTCCACCTTTAAAAATAATCAGAATTGACCAATCAGGATCAAGCGGGACATTCAAAAAGGAATAAATCACAAGTCACAAGCATCTTGATAAAGCTCTGTTTAGAGCGAAACGCGTCGAGCTGTGTGACTTGTTTGCATATATATTTTATGAACTTTTATGTTGCCAATCTAAGGACCAGATTGTGCATATATAACCCGGGTTATTTTTATCTGTACTTTTTTACTGAATATCTGAACCTCTGGATACTACACTAAAACTGCGTGCATAGCACTAAGGGCAGTTCATATCATTTTATTTGACTGATATCTGAGCAATAAGAGACTACCGGAGAAAACTGATAAGAAGAACTACTGTATTGCGTCTTCCCACTGGGGAGTGTGACGTCAGATGCCGAATTCATGCGGCATAGCTGAGAACATCACCAGCCAAGCTGTAAGAGGAGCCGCGCTTACAAAAAGTAAATAAGGTACAAGACAAACTGTATATTGTCTAAAGAGCTGCTATCAAAAAAGCTATTAAGGTAACTCTACCCGATGGTGCACCACATGTACTATTTTTGTCTGGGAAATACAAAGTATTAATAAGCTACAATATAACTGCGTGCATAGCACTAAGGGGAGTTATTTTACAAAGTATCGACTGAAAATTTGGCAACTTCTTTATTACGTTCTATCTGGTGAAAACCGCCACAGCCATTGATTGACATTTAATATTAGGACCACTGTGTGACATACTGGCGTGCTTATAAAAACATATACTAATTGTGTCCATTGAGTCTAATATATTACTGTATGATTTTTGGGAGACGTCCCACAGCTGATGAGGTCATTTATTTAAACATTGGAATCGTAATTTTTTAATAAATTATATTTACTTTTACATATATATTAGAGTGGGCCTTTTATATATATCTCAGCTTTTTAGCTACACTAATTGGATTTTACAATTTATTCACAAATATTGTTTTCTATTTGATAAAAAAACTATATTAACAGTTGTTATATAACTTAAATTTATATATGTATTCTGCAACTTGAACAAACTCATTGCACTATATAGGACACTTATTTTCGACACAAATTTATTTTTAATGTTGTTAAAAAAGAGGATTCACATACAACAATTTTTAAAGCACTTTGCACTTTACATGGTTCATGAATAATGTTTGATAAAATATCCATATACACTTCACTAAAAAATCCAAAAATTCAAATACATCCTTTACTCATTTTTAAAGCACACTTTTAAAACACAACCTTTTTTTATTATTCCTTCAGCTATAGCTAGCACCCTCACTCCATTCCAATTGACAGTAACTTAATGTTCTACACATAGCAGAATATGTTCTATTTATTCAAAAATACATATTTCTACATATATCTGATGGTATTTTGGTACAATATATATATATATATATACAGGGAGTGCAGAATTATTAGGCAAGTTGTATTTTTGAGGATTCATTTTATTATTGAACATCAACCATGCTCTCAATGAACCCAAAAAACTCATTAATATCAAAGCTGAATAGTTTTGGAAGTAGTTTTTAGTTTGTTTTTAGTTATAGCTATTTTAGGGGGATATCTGTGCATGCAGGTGACTATTACTGTGCATAATTATTAGGCAACTTAACAAAAAACAAATATATACCCATTTCAATTATTTATATTTACCAGTGAAACCAATATAACATCTCAACATTCACAAATATACATTTCTGACATTCAAAAACAAAACAAAAAACAAATCAGTGACCAATATAGCCACCTTTCTTTGCAAGGACACTCAAAAGCCTACCATCCATGGATTCTGTCAGTGTTTTGATCTGTTCACCATCAACATTGCGTGCAGCAGCAACCACAGCCTCCCAGACACTGTTCAGAGAGGTGTACTGTTTTCCCTCCTTGTAAATCTCACATTTGATGATGGACCACAGGTTCTCAATGGGGTTCAGATCAGGTGAACAAGGAGGCCATGTCATTAGATTTTCTTCTTTTATACCCTTTCTTGCCAGCCACGCTGTGGAGTACTTGGACGCGTGTGATGGAGCATTGTCCTGCATGAAAATCATGTTTTTCTTGAAGGATGCAGACTTCTTCCTGTACCACTGCTTGAAGAAGGTGTCTTCCAGAAACTGGCAGCAGGACTGGGAGTTGAGCTTGACTCCATCCTCAACCCGAAAAGGCCCCACAAGCTCATCTTTGATGATACCAGCCCAAACCAGTACTCCACCTCCACCTTGCTGGCGTCTGAGTCGGACTGGAGCTCTCTGCCCTTTACCAATCCAGCCACGGGCCCATCCATCTGGCCCATCAAGACTCACTCTCATTTCATCAGTCCATAAAACCTTAGAAAAATCAGTCTTGAGATATTTCTTGGTCCAGTCTTGATGTTTCAGCTTGTGTGTCTTGTTCAGTGGTGGTCGTCTTTCAGCCTTTCTTACCTTGGCCATGTCTCTGAGTATTGCACACCTTGTGCTTTTGGGCACTCCAGTGATGTTGCAGCTCTGAAATATGGCCAAACTGGTGGCAAGTGGCATCTTGGCAGCTGCACGCTTGACTTTTCTCAGTTCATGGGCAGTTATTTTGCGCCTTGGTTTTTCCACACGCTTCTTGCGACCCTGTTGACTATTTTGAATGAAACGCTTGATTGTTCGATGATCACGCTTCAGAAGCTTTGCAATTTTAAGAGTGCTGCATCCCTCTGCAAGATATCTCACTATTTTTGACTTTTCTAAGCCTGTCAAGTCCTTCTTTTGACCCATTTTGCCAAAGGAAAGGAAGTTGCCTAATAATTATGCACACCTGATATAGGGTGTTGATGTCATTAGACCACACCCCTTCTCATTACAGAGATGCACATCACCTAATATGCTTAATTGGTAGTAGGCTTTCAAGCCTATACAGCTTGGAGTAAGACAACATGCATAAAGAGGATGATGTGGTCAAAATACTAATTTGCCTAATAATTCTGCACTCCCTGTATACCTATAAATATACATGATTATATATACAATAGGTATAGATATACACATTTATATAGGAATATTTATTTAATAATACATAGAACATATTCTGCTATGTGCAGAAAATTGGAATGCAAAATATTTATAGTAAATACACTAACACTTTATTAAATATGAATATTGCATTAATATGTTTTTTCATGTTTTCATCTACTTAAAGGGACAGTATAGTCAAAATTAAACTTTCATTATTCAGATAGGATTTGTAAATTTAATCAACTTTCCAATTTACTTTTATCTTTAAATTTGCTTATTTTTCTTGGTATTCTTAGTTTAAACTAATTGACTAATGTAAAGAAAAGATACACCATAAAGAGCACTCACGTAGGTACTATTTAGAGTGAAAGAAATAACGACATACAGTAGGATAGAATAAAATATAACCTTTATTGGATAGATAAATAAAAGAGGGGGGGAATCCCCTCAATATACTCTAATTATAATTATGCACAGAGTAATATCGGCTTGATGCACATTTCGCCTCGGCTTCTTCAACAGGCATAACGTTAATTAGAGTATATGTGTAAAAAATGTTCCACATATATTTAGTATATATGATATTATAAGTTTATGGTATTTTGGGGGCTGGTATATATTATATTGGTACCGTACTGGGGAACATATCCCTTAGATCTAGCCATATACTAGTACTTTAATCTGGACACTTACTACAGGGAGTGCAGAATTATTAGGCAAATGAGTATTTTGACCACATCATCCTCTTTATGCATGTTGTCTTACTCCAAGCTGTATAGGCTCGAAAGCCTACTACCAATTAAGCATATTAGGTGATGTGCATCTCTGTAATGAGAAGGGGTGTGGTCTAATGACATCAACACCCTATATCAGGTGTGCATAATTATTAGGCAACTTCCTTTCCTTTGGCAAAATGGGTCAAAAGAAGGACTTGACAGGATCAGAAAAGTCAAAAATAGTGAGATATCTTGCAGAGGGATGCAGCACTCTTAAAATTGCAAAGCTTCTGAAGCGTGATCATCGAACAATCAAGCGTTTCATTCAAAATAGTCAACAGGGTCGCAAGAAGCGTGTGGAAAAACCAAGGCGCAAAATAACTGCCCATGAACTGAGAAAAGTCAAGCGTGCAGCTGCCAAGATGCCACTTGCCACCAGTTTGGCCATATTTCAGAGCTGCAACATCACTGGAGTGCCCAAAAGCACAAGGTGTGCAATACTCAGAGACATGGCCAAGGTAAGAAAGGCTGAAAGACGACCACCACTGAACAAGACACACAAGCTGAAACGTCAAGACTGGGCCAAGAAATATCTCAAGACTGATTTTTCTAAGGTTTTATGGACTGATGAAATGAGAGTGAGTCTTGATGGGCCAGATGGATGGGCCCGTGGCTGGATTGGTAAAGGGCAGAGAGCTCCAGTCCGACTCAGACACTTACTACAGGGAGTGCAGAATTATTAGGCAAATGAGTATTTTGACCACATCATCCTCTTTATGCATGTTGTCTTACTCCAAGCTGTATAGGCTCGAAAGCCTACTACCAATTAAGCATATTAGGTGATGTGCATCTCTGTAATGAGAAGGGGTGTGGTCTAATGACATCAACACCCTATATCAGGTGTGCATAATTATTAGGCAACTTCCTTTCCTTTGGCAAAATGGGTCAAAAGAAGGACTTGACAGGATCAGAAAAGTCAAAAATAGTGAGATATCTTGCAGAGGGATGCAGCACTCTTAAAATTGCAAAGCTTCTGAAGCATGATCATCGAACAATCAAGCGTTTCATTCAAAATAGTCAACAGGGTCGCAAGAAGCGTGTGGAAAAACCAAGGCGCAAAATAACTGCCCATGAACTGAGAAAAGTCAAGCGTGCAGCTGCCAAGATGCCACTTGCCACCAGTTTGGCCATATTTCAGAGCTGCAACATCACTGGAGTGCCCAAAAGCACAAGGTGTGCAATACTCAGAGACATGGCCAAGGTAAGAAAGGCTGAAAGACGACCACCACTGAACAAGACACACAAGCTGAAACGTCAAGACTGGGCCAAGAAATATCTCAAGACTGATTTTTCTAAGGTTTTATGGACTGATGAAATGAGAGTGAGTCTTGATGGGCCAGATGGATGGGCCCGTGGCTGGATTGGTAAAGGGCAGAGAGCTCCAGTCCGACTCAGACGCCAGCAAGGTGGAGGTGGAGTACTGGTTTGGGCTGGTATCATCAAAGATGAGCTTGTGGGGCCTTTTCGGGTTGAGGATGGAGTCAAGCTCAACTCCCAGTCCTACTGCCAGTTTCTGGAAGACACCTTCTTCAAGCAGTGGTACAGGAAGAAGTCTGCATCCTTCAAGAAAAACATGATTTTCATGCAGGACAATGCTCCATCACACGTGTCCAAGTACTCCACAGCGTGGCTGGCAAGAAAGGGTATAAAAGAAAAAAATCTAATGACATGGCCTCCTTGTTCACCTGATCTGAACCCCATTGAGAACCTGTGGTCCATCATCAAATGTGAGATTTACAAGGAGGGATAACAGTACACCTCTCTGAACAGTGTCTGGGAGGCTGTGGTTGCTGCTGCACGCAATGTTGATGGTGAACAGATCAAAACACTGACAGAATCCATGGATGGCAGGCTTTTGAGTGTCCTTGCAAAGAAAGGTGGCTATATTGGTCACTGATTTGTTTTTGTTTTGTTTTTGAATGTCAGAAATGTATATTTGTGAATGTTGAGATGTTATATTGGTTTCACTGTTAAAAATAAATAATTGAAATGGGTATATATTTGTTTTTTGTTAAGTTGCCTAATAATTATGCACAGTAATAGTCACCTGCACACACAGATATCTCCCTAAAATAGCTATAACTAAAAACAAACTAAAAACTACTTCCAAAACTATTCAGCTTTGATATTAATGAGTTTTTTGGGTTCATTGAGAACATGGTTGTTGTTCAATAATAAAATTAATCCTCAAAAATACAACTTGCCTAATAATTCTGCACTCCCTGTATAGTCTAACTGCTACTTGCTGAATATTATTTGTCTTAGCCAGCTGTGTGAAATATGTTCACCAGTGACTGAGTATTTACTTGACTTTACGCTATAGTACCGTTATATCAAATTGGTGGTACGATATCACCGCACCTTGTGGGACTATGTTCCTATTTTGATATTTACTTTATATATTGTTATTATTTTTTCCATTCTCCTTTTATACATATATAGTTGGGGTGCTCCTCACCTTTTATACTAATAGTAATTTAATCGGACCTAACGTTATACACTGTATATATTATTTTTTATTTTTCATTGTTATTCTAACATTGAGGAAATTCCCCCCCCTCTTTTATTTATTTATCCAATAAAGGTTATATTTTATTCTATCCTACTGTATGTCATTGTTTCCTTAACTCTTTTAGCACAAAACAATGCTAAATGCAAGACAATCTTATAATATAAAAGGCCAAGTGTGTTTGTCCGAAGCTGTCATGCGCAGTAGAGACAGCACAAGGACAAACACACCTGGCCTTACCTGACATGCTGTTTGCGGTGGTGGGGCGAAAGTGGGCGTGACCAAGCAGGAGTATAGACATGACCGGTGGGCGAGTGGGTGTGACCAGACATGGTTGGGGCGTGGCCGGGCATGGCGGGGGCATGGTCGGATCAAGTCGGTGCAAGAGAGAGGGGAGAGAAATAGAAAGAGAGGGGGAGAGACAAAAAGAGATAGGAAAGAGCAGGAGAGGGGGAAGAGCAGAAGAGAGGGGGAGAGAGAGCAAAAGAGAGGGGAAAGAGCAAAAGAGAGGGGAAAGAGCAAAATAGAGGGGAAAGAGCAAAATAGAGGGAAGAGGGAGAGAGAGCAAAATAGAGGGGGAGAGACAAAAAGAGATAGGAAAGAGCTAAAGAGAGGGGGAAGAGCAGGAGAGGGGAAAGAGCAGAAGAGGGGGAAAGAGAGAGAGCAAAAGAGAGGGGAAGAAAGAGAGCAAAAGAGAAAGGGGAGAGGGGGAGAGCAAAAAGAGAGCAATGGAGAGAGAGCAAAAGAGAGGGATGGAGAGAGAGAGAGCAAAAAAAAGGGGAGAGAGACAGAGCAAAAGAGAGGGGGAGACAGAGAGCGCAAAAGAGAGGGGGAGGGAGAGAGAGTGCAAAAATAGGGGAGAGAGAGTGCACAAAAGAGGGGGAGATAGAGCGCTTTAAGAGAGAGAGAATGCAAAAGAGAGGGGGGAGAGAGAGAACGCAAAAGAGAGGGGGTAAAGAGAGAGCGTAAAAGAGAGGGGGGAGAGAGAGCACAAAAGAGAGGGGGAGAGAGAGCAAAAGAGAGGGGGGCGAGAAAGTAAAAGAAAGGGGGAGAGAGGGAGCAAAAGAGAGGGGGGAGAGAGAGAGCAAATGAGAGGTGGAGCAAGAGAGAGCGCAAGAGAGAGGGGGGAGAAATACAGCAAAAGAGAGGGGGGAGAGAGAGAGCAAAAGAGAGGTGGAGCGAGAGAGAGCGCAAAAGAGAGGGGGAGAGAGCACAAAAGAGAGGGGGAGAGAGAGAGCAATGGGTGGGACCGCTGTACTGCAAAAAAATGGCCAGTGTAAACGGGCTTTAGGGCTAGTAGATAATAAACAGTCACAGTCATGTGATCAGGGGGCTGGAAGTAGGCTCTTAGATACAATGTAATCACAGAGGTAAAAAGAATATTAAAGGAACAGTAAAGTCAAAACTAAACTTTCATGATTCAGATAGGGCATGCAATTTTAAACAACTTTCCAATTTACTTTTATCATCAAATTTGCTTTGTTCCCTTGGTGGTATTTTTGAAAAGCTAAACCTAGCTAGGCTCAAACTGATTTCTAAACCGTTGAAAACCGCCTCTTAGCTCAGAGCATTTTGAAAGTTTTTCACAGTTAGACAGTACTAGTTCATGTGTTTCATATAGATAACATTGTGCTCACTCCCGTGAAGTTATTTAGGAGTCTTCACTGATTGACTACACTGCATATCTGTCAAAAGCACTTAGATAAGGAGGCTGTCTGCAGAGGCTTAGATACAAGGTAATCACAGAGGTAAAAAGTATATTAATATAACTGTGTTGGTTATGCAAAACTGGGGAATGGGTAATAAAGGGATTATCTGTCTTTTAAAACAATAACAATTCTATTGTAGACTGTACCTTTAAAGGGACAGTCAACACCAAAAATGTTATTGTTTAAAAAGATAGATAATCCCTTTATTTACCATTCCCCAGTTTTGCATAACCAACACTGTTATATTAATACACTCTGATTACATTGAATCTTAACTTCTGCAGACTGCCCCCTTATCTCAGATCTTTTGACAGACTTGCATTTCAGGCAATTAGTACTGACTAAATAACTCCCCTAGAGTGAGCACAGTGTTATCTATATGGCACACATGAACAAACAGCACTTTTTTAACTATTCACAGCCAGACAGTGAGATAAGATGTGGATTATAGAGTGTAAGAAATCAGCATATGAGCCTTCCTAGGTTTAAATAACAAGAGAAAAAAGCAAATTTGATGATAAATGTAAATTGGAAAGTTGTTTAAAATGACATGCCCTATCTCAACTATGAAAGTCAAATTTGGACTTTACTGTCCCTTTAACTGCAAAGGGCTCTAATGCAATTCTATATATGTATATGTGTTTACATGTGTGTATATTTGTCTGTAAATACATATATACACATCTACATACATAAATACATATGTACACATAAATACATATGTAAATATATATATATATATATATATATATATATATATATATATATATATATATATACATACAGTACATGCATATATAGATATATTTAGACATGAATAGGTATCTCTATGTTAAAACACCTGAGACCTCATATCTTTAAACCCTTTTTTTTTTGTGACACTTTTTTTTGTTTTGCATTAACTTCAATTGCACTCAAGCAATCGTGTTTACTTTCTACTTGAAATAAGAGAAAATAAACCTGATACGCACAAACACCAGCGATAAACCCCTTTTCGCTTGCATGTAACTGTTGGCAATCCAGCCTATTGACTTTATACCCCCTGCAACAAAGAAACCACAGCTAATAAACCCTACACTACATTAATTCTTCCCATGATGTGTAATGAGACCCATTGTCCATGATGCATAATACCACCACCCCACTGTAACATTAACCACCTTCTATATTGTGGCTTCAAGTGATCCCTAATATTCCCCCTTGCCAAAGTAGAACAAACTGGGTAGTTAAGTTTCATCTGAGCATTCAAGAGTGTCATAGATGGGTGCAAAACACAGTGCCAAATATGGGAGATGGTATCAGTCCTGTCAACTCCTTTTCTCCCAGTTAGCTGGCTGTGTGCAGATATCACACAATGCTTAGGGAAGCACATCCAGATTGCTGGCTACACGGGCACTTTACAGATAGACAGTAAGTGCACAATTTGTCTAAGTCTCCACTGCTATTCTAAAGTGTATGTAGTGCATGTTTTCAAAGCAGACCAGAGGTTAAGCCAGGGTCCAGGGATTAAGACAAAAAATAAAATACATAGGCCTAGATTACGAGTTTTGCGGTAAGCTAAAAAAGCAGCGTTAACAGGTACTAACGCTGCTTTTTTTACTACCGCTGGTATTATGAGTCTTGCAGGTTTAGGGGCACCGCACACTTTTTAGGCCTTACCGCAAAACGGCTTACGTAAACTTTGTAAAGTCTTTTTTCTATGGGACTTCCATAGCACTGATATTACGAGTCTGTCCTGGGAGGCCAAAAAGTGAGCAGTACACCCTACCCTGTCAAGATTCCTACCGCATTTAAAAGTCAGTAGTTAAGAGTTTTATGGTACAACGCTGTAACATAAAACTCATAACTAAAGTGCTAAAAATACACTAACACCAATGAACTACCTATTAACCCCTAAACCGAGGCCCTCCCATATCACAAGCACTAAAATAAATTTTTTAACCCCTAATCTGCCGCTCCGGACACTGCCGCCACCTATATTATATTTCTGAACCCCTAATCTGCTGCCCCCAACATCGCCGACACCTACATTATATTTATTAACCCCTAATCTGCTGCCCCCAATGTCGCCGCAACCTACCTACACTTATTAACCCCTAATCTGCCGCCCCAACATTGCCGACACTATAATAAACATATAAACCCCTAAACCGCCGCACTCCCACCTCGCAAACACTAGTTAAATATGATTAACCCCTAATCTGCCACCTCTAACATCGCCGCCACCTACCTACACTTATTAACCCCTAATCTGCCGCCCCCAATGTCGCCACCACTATACTAAATTTATTAACCCCTAAACCTAAGTCTAACCCTAACCCTAACATCCCCTAACTTAAATATAATTACAAAAAATATAAATAAATATTAATATCATTAACTAAATAATTCCTATTTAAAACTAAATACTTACCTATAAAATAAACCCTAAGCTAGCTACAATGTAACTAATAGTTACATTGTAGATAGCTTAGGGTTTATTTTTGTTTTACAGGCAAGTTTGTATTTATTTTAACTAGGTAGAATAGTTAATAAATAGTTATTAATTATTTAATAGCTACCTAGCTAAAATAAATACAAAAGTACCTGTAAAATAAAACCTAATCTAAGTTACAATAACACCTAACACTACACTATAATTAAATAAATTAACTAAATTAAATACAATTACCTAAATTAAATTAAATTAGCTAAAGTACAAAAAACAAACAAACACTAAATTAGAGAAAAAAACAAACAAATTACAGATATTTAAACTAATTACACCTAATCTAATAGCCCTATCAAAATAAAAAAATGCCCCCCCAAAATAAAAAAAACCCTCGCCTAAACTAAACTACCAATAGCCCTTAAAAGGGCCTTTTGCGGGGCATTGCCCCAAAGTAATCAGCTCTTTTACCTGAACAAAAAATACAAACAACCCCCCCAACAGTAAAACCCATCACCCACACAACCAACCCCCCAAATAAAATACTAACTAAAAAAACCTAAGCTCCCCATTGCCCTGAAAAGGGCATTTGGATGGGCATTGCCCTTAAAAGGGCAGTTAGCTCTTTTGCAGGCCCAAACCCTAACCTAAAAATAAAACCTACCCAATACACCCTTAAAATAACCTAACACTATCCATCTAAAGATCGACTTACTGTTCTGAAGACCCGACATCCATCCTCAAGGAAGTGGCAGAAGTCTTCATCCAAGCTAGGTGAAGTGGTCCTCCAGACAGGCAGAAGTCTTCATCCAGACGACATCTTCTATCTTCATCCATCCGAAGCGGAGTGGTTCCATCTTCAAGACATCCGACGCGGAGCATCCTCTTCATCCGGAGTCTTCTTACTGAATGAAGGTACCTTTAAGTGACATCATCCAAGATGGCGTCCCTTAGATTCCGATTGCAATCAGCCAATAGGATTAAGCTCGCATTCTATTGACTGTTCCAATCAGCCAATAGAATGTGAGCTCAATCCTATTGGCTGATTGCATCAGCCAATAGGATTTTTTCTACCTTAATTCCGATTGGCTGATAGAATTCTATCAGCCAATCGGAATCTAAGGGACGCCATCTTGAATGACGTCACTTAAAGGTATCTTTATTCAGTAAGAAGACTCCGGATGAAGAGGATGCTCCGCGTCGGATGTCTTGAAGATGGAGCCACTCCGCTTTGGATGGATGAAGATAGAAGATGCCATCTGGATGAAGACTTCTGCCTGTCTGGAGGACCACTTTGCCTGGCTTGGATGAAGACTTCTGACGCATCCTTGAGGATGAATGTCCGGTCTTCAGAACAGTAATTCGATCGTCAGGGGAATAGTGTTAGGTTTTTTAAGGGTGTATTGGGTGGGTTTTATTTTTAGGTTAGGGTTTGGGCCTGCAAAAGAGCTAACTGCCCTTTTAAGGGCAATGCCCATCCAAATGCCCTTTTCAGGGCAATGGGGAGCTTAGGTTTTTTTAGATAGTATTTTATTTGAGGGGTTGGTTGTGTTGGTGGTGGGTTTTACTGTTGGGGGGGTTGTTTGTATTTTTTTTTTACAGGTAAAAGAGCTGATTACTTTAGGGCAATGCCCTGCAAAAAGGCCCTTTTAAGGGCTATTGGTAGTTTAGTTTAGGCTAGGGTTTTTTTTTTATTTGGGGGGGGGCATTTTTTTATTTTGATAGGGCTATTAGATTAGGTGTAATTAGTTTAAATATCTGTAATTTGTTTTTTATTTTCTGTAATTTAGTGTTTTTTTTTTACTTTAGCTAATTTAATTTAATTTAGGTAATTTATTTAATTATAGTGTAGTGTTAGGTGTTATTGTAACTTAGGTTAGGTTTTATTTTACAGGTACTTTTGTATTTATTTTAGCTAGGTAGTTAGTAAATAGTTAATAACTATTTAATAACTATTCAACCTAGTTAAAATAAATACAAACTTGCCTGTGAAATAAAAATAAACCCTAAGCTAGCTACAATGTAACTATTAGTTATATTGTAGCTAGCTGTTTATTTTATAGGTATTTATTTTTAAATAGGAATAATGAAGTTAATGATAGGAATTTTATTTAGATTTATTGTAATTATTTTTAAGTTAGGGGGTGTTAGGGTTAGGGTTAGTACATTTAGTATAGTGGCGGCGACATTGGGGGTGGCAGATTAGGGGTTAATAAATGTAGGTAGGTGGAGGCGATGTTCAGGCCGCCAGATTAGGGGTTAATAATATTTAACTAATGTTTGCGAGGCAGGAGTGTGGCGGTTTAGGGGTTAATATGTTTATTATAGTGGCGGCGACGTTAGGGTGGCAGATTAGGGGTTAATAAGTGTAGGTAGGTGGCAGCGACATTGGGGGCGGCAGATTAGGGGTTAATAAATATAATGTAGGTGGCAGCGATGTTGGGGGCAGCAGATTAGGGGTTCATAAGTATAATATAGGTGGCAGATTAGGGGTTAATAAGAATAATGTAGGTATCAGCGATGTCGGGGGCAGCAGATTAGGGGTTAATAATTGTAAGATTAGGGGTGTTTAGACTCGGGTTCATGTTAGGGTGTTAGGTGTAAACATAAAATGTGTTTCCCCATAGGAGTTTTACGCTGCTTTTTTGCAGGTGTTAGACTTTTTCTCATCCGGCTCTCCGTGTTGATTCCTATGGGGAAATCGTGCACGAGCAGGTTGCACCAGCTCACCGCTCACTTAAGCAGCGCTGGTATTGAAGTGAGATTTGGAGCAAAATTTTGCTCTACGATCACTTTTTGTCTATTAACGCCAGGGTTGTAAAAACTCATAATACCAGCGCTGTAGTAAAGTGAGCGGTGAGAAAAAAACCTGCTCGTTAGCACCGCACCCCTGTTACTGCAAAACTCGTAATTTAGGCAAAAATTCATAAACAGTTAAAGGTACAATTTACCCTACATTTTTCTTGCTTTTAATTTGTTCCCAATGATTTTACCTATTGAATTGTATTACATTGTTTACAAATATTTCCTTCACAGTTATATTGGCATTTGAAATAGCTGATTTTCCCTGTGGTATATCTACCTATAGTGGTAGTTTCTATACCTAAGTATAGGCTATAGAAAAGATGTGTAAACATAGCCAGCAAAATAAATTACACACCAAGTGGGAGATAGGAGAGATAAGTAAAAAAAATGATCATTTTAAATTGTTCTCTCAAAGTATTGGACTTTGGTATATAGACAATACAGAGACAATATAAAGAAGCATATCTGTGTACCAAAAGTGATAAAATGAGAAAACCTGATTTACCTGCAAGCTCAACCCATTTTAATGGGTTGTGGTGTAAAGAACAAAAACAGCTATTTCATATAAAAAATAAACCTAAAGAAGAAATGTATCATACGTGTTATACCCTTCCAATGGTATAACAAGTAATTGGAAACACATTAAGGGAAAAACTATTTTACAGTGCACTGTCCCTTTAAGGTAGTTCACTACAACATGATTTTGGAACAATAATGTCTGAACAATTATTTAGCCCCTGTGGCCTTCCTTGCAGTTTTCGTTCCTCTGCTCTATCTTACTGTATGTTATTCCCTGGTGGAGTGCTTAAAAAGATATGAAACCGAAACCCAATTTTTTTTTTCTATCATGAATCAGATAGAGCATGCAATTTCAAGCATCTTTATAATTTACTCTCATTATAAAATGTTCTTCGTTCTCTTGGTATCTTTATTTGAAAAAAAAACAGGAACGTAAGCTTAGGAGTTGACCATTTTTGGTTTGCATTCTCTACATTGGGAGGAATGCATGCTCCTGAGACTATTTTTAGACATGTGCAATAGGTATTCATCTGCTCCGAAGTAAGCAATGAATCACAAGATTCATTGTTTACTTCAGGATTGGACAGGAGGGGATGAAGCATTTTATTTGATGGCTATGTATAAATACAAACAACAGCATTTCGGGAGTTACCCCTTAATCATGCTTAATTCAACATAATTAAGGGGTAACTGAAATGCTGTTTGTATTTAAACATAGCCATTGAATACTACAAGATTGCAAGAATGTTCCTGGTGCGACTACGTCTTTTTCCTCTAAGAGGACTTTATTGGTGTTGTCAGGCACCAGCTGCTAGCACAGGATGGATAAAAAGTGAGTGGGCTGAACAGTATTCTGTATTTCTAGCAATAACATATGCCCTGAATGTGTTCCAGAGACTGGTATTGTCAGTATTATGGGGCAGGTGTAAGAGCTTGGTGATGTAATCTGTATATGATATGGATAAGTCTAAATGATACTATTACTATCAAATGGGTGTACTTTGATCACAGAACTGAGTGGGCGGAGCAGTGGTGTAGGTCGTCAATATTCCGGTAACCTGCTTACTTGCTCTGCTGCAAACTGTCCCTGGAAATGTTTTTGAAATGCTGCAACTAAGGGGAGTAGGCTGCTCTGCCTTAAAATGCCTGGGTCTATTTTTGGGCTCAGTCCATCCCTGCCTCACATAATAAACTTCGATAGGGGGGCGCAATAAAATTGATGTCTGATATCACTTAAATGAAAAGAGGGTGGTGCTATAAACTGAGGGTGCACCAGGTGCCAATGGGGAGCAAGTAGTTTAGTTCATTTAGTTCTGTGATATAATAATAGTTTAATAGAAATAATAATAGTTCAGGTCATAAAAAGAGCTAAATTTTGCAGTGATATTTTGGATTGAGTTTTATCACATGTCATACGAGGGGAATGAGCTCGCTTGTAGCAATCCTTGCACTAGCCATTAAAAATATATGTAGCATTACAAACATTTTGACCATGTTTAGATACTTTGTTTAATATATTTAAACCACCACTTTTAATACCAGATTTTGAGGTTGCACAAAAAGATAACACACCCTGCACTATTGTGCTTTACATGTAATCTAGCTCTATATGATTTATTGGATCCACTGCAATCTTGCTCTCACTGTGGTAGAAGCATAGCATAACAATGTAAATATTATATTCAGAGAATGGTTTATAACAGGGAGATTATTAGTGATCAGTTTTGGAGCAATGCAACCTCAATTTATATACATATATAAAAAAGTTTTTAAATACATGATTAGAAGTTATCACTGCTGTAGCTGATCTATGTGTATTTATTGTTTTCTAGGAAATACTAAATTACGAATAACAACTAAAATGCTTATTTATTTGATGAGCTTTTTAACTTTTCTTTACATTTGGTGGAGAGTAAGAGATGGATCAAAAATTAAATCAATCAAGGACAAATATATACTGATCACTGGATGTGACACAGGATTTGGAAACCATGCTGCACAGACATTTGATAAAAGAGGATTTAAAGTCCTTGCTACTTGTTTGACAGAGGTTGGAGCCAATGGACTCAGAGAAACAACTTCAGAAAGACTTAGGACTGTGTTACTCGATGTGACCAAGGCAGACAATGTAACTAAACTAGCTGAATGGGTAAGCAAAGAAGTTGGAGATAAAGGTAGGTTTGGTTGTTTTTTGTCTCATAAACTAATAACTCAGCAAAAATATTATTTTATTATGGATAATTAAATAAGTCCAGTAATATAAATAAGTTAAATTAAGGTGGCCAGATGTCCCTGTTTTTTGTGACAGTCCTGAACTTGGGCAGTTTCTTTTTTCTTTTTAAAAGGCAATTAAGGTCACTGATTTCAGCTAAACTACCCTAGATTGTCCTGAATTTGCCCAAATCAATTAAGGCCCACAGTTTGGGCAGGGCGATCAGGGCACTAGCTGCTGCATATTGCAGCTAAGCACTGTATCATACCAGTGCTTAGCTGCAGCACTAAGTGCAACACTCCTGAGTCCCCATCTCCAGAGTGCTCACCTCAGCACTGATGCATAGGGTTACTAGCTGTTTACCACAAAAATACTGGACAATCTCTAGGTGACTGGGTATGATGGTAGCTAGGGTCACATCATTGCCCACTCCTAAAAGCCCCCACTCTTGATCTAACTATGTATATTTTTTACAACTGATCAGATATTTTACCCCATGGCTGCCCATAACATACAAATCAACCATTTTACTTTCTCTGCTGCTGCACCACAAATAAACAGCAATGATTCAATCTCCTTGACTGTCACTTATTTCTTTCTGTTCCATATTTGTAATGCATTGGGATGTATGAGGCATTGTAAATGTATCTAAAACTCATAGACATAAAAAATAATGGACATTCAAGTGTCCAGTATTTTTGTGAAGAATTTACTGGACAACCTGCTAAATTTCTGGACTGCTTAGTTGAATACTGGACACCTGAAAACACTACCAATCCCTGAATATCTGGCTCAGGCCCATGATGTCACTGACTTACTCTGTTATCTTATGAGGGAAGGATGTGCTTTGACAGGTGGTGCCTGAGCCCTGACAGAGTTGTGCTCTCTGCTACATAATAAAGAAGGATTGGAGGTTGGGCAGGTGACCATGCACAAACGAAGCAATATTACTATAACCTTTCCGCTTTTATTGTTTCATAAAGATATTTATCTCACTATCTCTTGACAAGGGTTTTGATTTTTTAAAATGACCGTGAAACTTTAAAGAGCAAAACCCTTTTAAATCCCATAACATTTTTATCCTACTGACTTGTAAGGTACCAGTCTACCTATAGAACTTTGATGCTAGGCATAGTCATAAATATGGGGAAATAGCACTATATTAAATATATAGTGATAGTGTGCGCCAAAGTAAATATAGTTGAAACTACGATACAGATAAAAAATAGAATATAAGTGCTCATACACGTGCATACAATAAAACAAATAGTTGTAAATACACTAGTTTGAGAAAAAGAGTCCAAAAAACAATTTTATCTAAAGTCCCAAAAAAGTATGAATAAAACCTTGACCGGTATCACGGACGAAAAAACAGTCTCTGGTTAGGTGGTAAGTTGGAGAGATGGGCTGCTTGTCTTGGGACTGAGTGATCGATCAGTGCATCTATAGAAAGGACAGAAAAAGACAGCACCTCATGGTGCAGACAAACTTCAGAATGCAAAGTTACACTAAAAACAGATGGAGATATACTCACAAAAGAACTGGCACTCTTATGTATAGAAGTGCGAATGTGCGGGCTGACATTCAACAGCAGTCAGTACAATGAGTCACGGATCCTCCAAACTGTTCAGAGATGCAGCAAAAAAAGGGGGTTAAATAAACTAGCGCTTAAGAGTTAATATCCCTTGCCTTATTCTCCTACTATCTACTTCCCAGATAGAAAAGTGTATAAAGTGAAAAAGTTATGGAGATTAGGCGCTTAATCTGCAAAAGGGATAAAGGTGTGTATGGAAGTCGTTAGCTAAATATGTAGAAAAAACTGGACCTTGGACAGAATAAGTGAAAAATTCTTCTACAATTTATTTTCAAAATAAAAACATGATAATACCAAGATAAAATCAATCACAATCCCTAAGTGTTGCAACACTATATTGATCAATTCATAAAATTTCTAAAATTCAGATATACATTTGTTTCATACACAAATAAAAGGATTTATCTGCTCTTTTGTATCCTTTGTTCAAAGATTTTAGATAGAATGTATTCTTTTATTTCAACACAATTAATAATATTTGTCTCTATTTGATATTTTATATCTATATTTCATCAACTTTAAAATTACAAATATGTAGCAAAAACTAACAATTAGTTAAAACAATTTAAATGCAAGACTGATTATAAATGGTGTCCCCACAATGGCTGTTTACTTATATTGGTTGTAATTTTGTGTATCTAAAAAGTTCATCAAAGCATTTGTAAGTAATTGGAGATAAATTACTGAGGGCTGTGTTCTTTATCCTTATATTTATGCTGCAATATATTACGGTTTCACAGTTACCTCTTTGTATCCTCAGTGAGCTTAATTTGTAGAAAAGGAATGTTCCAAACAGTGTTTAGGGGTGATTTTCTTACCCTCTCTTGTGAGCTGTTACTACTCACGGCTTCCCGGCGGTTCCTATGTGTCCTCAGTTTGACTCTCAGACAAGGGGTTCCGGTAGGTAATTTTCTTTGTGTTACCTTGTCACTGGTCTTTGTAGAAGAGCTCTGATTACAGCACCAAACTGTAGACAATCCTTTTGTTTCTGTAACTTGCGCAAGTTAGCTTTTGTGTTTGTAGTTCCTCAATCTCCTGCACTTAAGTACTTCTGTACGCAGGAAAAAAACAGGCTTTTTCTTTCTTGGTGTTCACACAGATATCAACATGTTTCGCCAGCAACCCTGGCTTTATCAAGATCTTGATAAAGCCAGGGTTGCTGGCGAAACATGTTGATATCTGTGTGAACACCAAGAAAGAAAAAGCCTGTTTTTTTCCTGCGTACAGAAGTACTTAAGTGCAGGAGATTGAGGAACTACAAACACAAAAGCTAACTTGCGCAAGTTACAGAAACAAAAGGATTGTCTACAGTTTGGTGCTGTAATCAGAGCTCTTCTACAAAGACCAGTGACAAGGTAACACAAAGAAAATTACCTACCGGAACCCCTTGTCTGAGAGTCAAACTGAGGACACATAGGAACCGCCGGGAAGCCGTGAGTAGTAACAGCTCACAAGAGAGGGTAAGAAAATCACCCCTAAACACTGTTTGGAACATTCCTTTTCTACAAATTAAGCTCACTGAGGATACAAAGAGGTAACTGTGAAACCGTAATATATCACAGCATAAATATAAGGATAAAGAACACAGCCCTCAGTAATTTATCTCCAATTACTTACAAATGCTTTGATGAACTTTTTAGATACACAAAATTACAACCAATATAAGTAAACAGCCATTGTGGGGACACCATTTATAATCAGTCTTGCATTTAAATTGTTTTAACTAATTGTTAGTTTTTGCTACATATTTGTAATTTTAAAGTTGATGAAATATAGATATAAAATATCAAATAGAGACAAATATTATTAATTGTGTTGAAATAAAAGAATACATTCTATCTAAAATCTTTGAACAAAGGATACAAAAGAGCAGATAAATCCTTTTATTTGTGTATGAAACAAATGTATATCTGAATTTTAGAAATTTTATGAATTGATCAATATAGTGTTGCAACACTTAGGGATTGTGATTGATTTTATCTTGGTATTATCATGTTTTTATTTTGAAAATAAATTGTAGAAGAATTTTTCACTTATTCTGTCCAAGGTCCAGTTTTTTCTACATATTTAGCTAACGACCTCCATACACACCTTTATCCCTTTTGCAGATTAAGCGCCTAATCTCCATAACTTTTTCACTTTGTTCAGAGATGCAGCCGTGGACTCTCCTCCGTGGTGCACAGGGGATCCTCAATGTCAGCAACGTTTACCCCTCTGTGTCTGGAGCGAGTGGCACAATCTGCAATTAGAAGACGGCTTGTATGTTTGAAAACTCCCCCAGTGAAGCAGAGGGAGGCAATTAGATAAGAGCCGTAACAAAGTGTGTCTTTTTAAAACAATGTATGTTTTATTATAACGAGCTTAAAATGCGCTTCTCGGCTGCAAGCTCCTGGCCGTTTCCTCAAGTTAGTTACACGAGTAAAATCTAAACAAATTTAAAAAGGGTGCCAAATAATTCAATTAGTCAAACATGAACCAATCACGGCTTTGGATACATTGTACACATACGTTAAAAACGACTGAATAATTGTCTGAATAAAATTAGTAACATTATTTCTAAAAACCAGTGCAATATTTGAATAAGTGTTTCTGGATATCACATATGTTATTTTAGTGTAACTTTGCATTCTGAAGTTTGTCTGCACCATGAGGCGCTGTCTTTTTCTGTCCTTCCTATAGTCATAAATATATTTAACAGAAAATTAAAATTATTGGGGGCGATTTACCATGCCCCGTATTGGCCCCAATGCCTCTGTTTCCGCGCAAGCCTTCAGACCGCTGCTCCATATCTTGTTCGCTGCCTCTTATGCGGCGGACAGCAATCAGCCCAATCGGATACGGTTGGCTGCAAATCTGTGGGGGGCGGCATTGCACAAGCAGTTCACCAATTAGCGATGCAGGGCGGACATGATTCACTATAGCAAATTATGTCCGCCTGGGGTATAATAAATCTACCCCTCTGTCTATAGTAATTATAAAGGTAGGTTAGTTTCTAAAGTCCATAAATTATATTCAACAGACTAAAAACAAAAAACATTTTAAATAACACTTTATGGTATTTTTATTGAGCGCCTTAGCCTAAAAAGTGAATAAGTTTAAAAGCGTTTCTTTGAGAGGTGGTGAGCCTTCATAGAGAGGAGCTGAGACTGATAGTACCCTGCTGAACCGGATTGATCCCATCTACTAGCAGCCGAACACTGTGGTGAACTTTAGCTCCCTCTGAGCAGTCTGGGCCTACACTAACCTGGGGACATGGATCCACTGCGCAGCGGGTGCAGACACTACAAGAGACCTCGCAGCTCCACTAACGCTCCGGAGGGTCGGGGCTCTGCTCCGGAGCCGGTCTGTGTATATATTTAAAGCAGAGACCTGTATGGTGGATTTCCAGGGAGCCGGCTCTTACTAATCAGCGGCGGTACCCGTCCATAGAGCCTGATCGTCTGTGGCTTAAGAAGGGGTAAGAGCCGAACGATTGCTAATATAAATAGGGGCATCCCACTTGATAGAATACCTTTAGCTTCATATAAAACAGCCATTTAGGGAGACTTCCGGGGAGGAGCCTAGACGCAGGACGTGCACGCGTTAGGCAGTGAGCTCAACCTCCAGAATCATTGGCGGGGTCTGACCGCGCCGCAACCCCGAGTCCTGGGGTGATTATAGGGCCAAAGACCGAGGCTCGCCGCAAGTCACACAGTGCCGAGCGTGGAATAGTCCTAAGAGAGCGGGACAAGAAAAGCGCTGTGACCCGGGAAGCTGTATAGCCCCTCTCTCCCACCGATGTTGCGTGAGGGAGGCAGGCAACTAAGATATCCAGTGGTTTTGAAGCAGCAGTAAAGCCGGCTAAAGGATTCAGAAGCAGCAAACACGTACCGGACCAGAAAAACTCTACAAGGGCTAATAAGAGGACCACGTAAAGAGGCCTAGATCTAAAGCTTGGTACTGTGAGTAAAAGAGACATAACGTCTCCAACTGGAAACTTGTACAAAAGTATTTTATCTTTTTTGCTGGGCAAGTCAATAGAAAAAAAAACTTTGTTTAATGGACCTTCATTCATTAACATAGTGCTGAAGTTAAAGCATAGTCCATTTTTCTTTGCTTGGCAGTTCTAAAAATACACTGCTGTAAGGCTATTAGCTTTCTCTTTAAGGTGTCATTGGGCACTATATCAATGCATAAATGCTAGAAGTGCTAAAATAATAGCCTAAGAAGGATAAGAAACATACAAGGAGAAGGTAGATAATTAACACCTGTGACGGAGTACATGCTGAATTTGGATTTAAAGAGCAACATTCCCTGCTTTTAACTTTGGCTGTATCTGGTTTCCCCCTGGTTTGCTCCTGGTTTTTTCTTTTTTTTTTCTTCCTTTTTTTCCTCTACGCCCCTGTTTATACCAGCAAAGTTGTAAGACTTCTCTTATGGGGACTTTTGCTTTCTACAAATAGAAAGAAGATTTGTCTGGACAATAGATACACAGAGATTTTAAGCGGGGTGGTAAGAGCAGAAAAGACTGTATCAGGTGTGCTTAACTTATGAAGCAAACTGAGGAAACTACAACTGGTGCTGTTTGCATAAAACTTTGCAGATATTCTTATGTTTGTATTATAGGGGGTATGATAAGCAATATTGTAACTGTGAGGAAAAGGTCAAGTTAATATTCTATCTAACAGTGATTTGACTAAAGTTGCATTTATTATTTCAGATTGATATTTTCTCTTTTTTTTTTTTTGTTCAAATAATTTTTATTGAAAATTGGTACAATGACATATTATAAATAGTACATTAGCATAACAACAATATAGCAGCATAGTGTATTGTGTGATATTTGCATTTTAGCTCTATCAAAGACCCAATTTTCTTAGAATTTTTCAAAATTATTAGTAACCGTATTGGTTGGAAAACAGTCGCCAAGAGAGGCAAAGTTAAGAAAAGGGTAGTAAGATTAGGGAAGGTGGGGAGGGGTAGGTATAATTGCTGGTAAAGCTGTTATGGCTATTTATTCCTAAGAGGTTTATTAGAAATTTCAGGAGTTTTGATCCCAGATAAATTGAATGTTTAATATTGTGTCTGTTTTACCCTGGTAACAATAATGCATTTTCTCTAGAGTTAGGACATGTGATACTTCAGATCTCCATTGTGTAACAGTAGGTTTATCCTGTGTTTTCCATAGCCTAGGTATTAATCTTTTTGCACAGGTTATCATTAAAAGTAGAAGTTTTTTACGATAGTGACATGTAAGGTTTGGAATATGATTAAGAAGAACTATTTGTGGTGTTAGTGTGATGTCTGTACTTAGGGTTTTGTTAATGTGTCTTTCTATCATGAGCCAATAATCTCCCAGTTTTGGGCACGTCCACCAAATGTGTGTTAGGGTTCCTATGTCCCCACATCTTCTCCAGCAACTGGATGAGGCTGTGGGGTAGATGATTCGTAGTCGTTGAGGGGTTAAATACCACCTGGCTAGTATTTTATAGTTTAGTTCTGACAAAATTAGTGAGGAGGAGGAGGAATGGGTATGACGAAACCCCCGTTTCCAGGATTCAGGTTCTATCTCAGTGTTTAGTTCGTCAGACCATCTTACTAGGTATGTCGGGTGTTTGTCAGGGAAGGAACCTCTGAGGAGTTTATATGTCTGCGAGAGGTGAGCTTTCATATTTTTCGGGTTGGTGCACAACTGCTCAAATTTAGTCATTGGTCTTAGGATTTCTACTCTGTGGGGGCTATGATCAATTGCATGTTTAATTTGTAAGTATGCATACCAGTTGTGGAATGGAGGTCCTAGTTCTTCATTAAGTGAAAGTCTGTCCTTAATACCTTTATGAGTAGTTATTAGATATATTGGTAGGTTTACCAGGAGTCTGTTATCATTGACATGTGTGTGTAAGCTATGTTTCAAAAATATATGATACTGCAGGATAGGAGTTAGGGGGGATATTGGCGTTGATAGAGTATTTGAATGCGAGATTATCTCGTCCCATATTGTTAGTGTGGTTTTGATATATTCATTATGTTGTATCATGTGGGGCCTAGAGTCTTTAGGAATCCAGGGCATATCTCTCATGTGATTAGTTCGTAATAGATAGCTTTCTAATTGTATCCATATTTTTGAGGGTACAGAGTGGTTCCATGCCACAATTCTAGCTAGATGTGTCGCTTTATAGTAGTTCGTTAGGTTGGGGACATTTAGGCCTCCATCTTCTTTACTGAGGTATAGTGTGTGTTGGGCTATTCTTGGTCGTTTATATGACCAGATAAAGGAGTTTATCATCTTTTGTTGAGCTTGGAGGTAAGATTTAGGTATAGTCATAGGGAGGGTTTGGAATAGATACAGATATTTTGGAATTATCATCATTTTCACCGTGTTTATTCGACCTAACCATGATAGATGTCCCTGCTTATGCCATGAGTCTAATGAGCTCTTGATGCTATTGTGGAGGGCAGTGTAGTTATCTGAGAATAGTTTGTGTGTGTCTTTGGGGATCACCAATCCTAGATATTTAAGTCTGTCTGTCAATGTGAAATTTGTTAGTTGTGATATGGACTGTATTTCTTCAGCTGTTATGTTGATAGGTATTAGTCCTGATTTCTCCATATTAATGGAGAAGTTAGATATTGTTTTGTAATGTTCTAGTGTTTCTATAAGAGCTGGTAGGGATTCCTTTGGTGACTGTAGTGTGAGGATCACATCGTCGGCAAATAGGAGGCATTTCTGGGTAATGTTACCAAACTTTAAACCCTGAATGTGTGGGTTTTTCCTAATTTGTATCGCCAGGATTTCTACTGTAAGGGCAAATAGTAGTGGGGAAAGCGGGCATCCTTGGCGGGTGCCATTGGAAATAGGGAAAGGTTGTGAAATGGTGTTGTTTATTTTGACTTTGGCATTCGGATTGTGATATAGGGCCTGTATTCTAGTGATAAACTTTTCTGAGAAGCCGAATTTTGACAGGACGGACCACATAAATTGCCAGTCCACCCTGTCAAAAGCTTTCTCAGCATCGGTGGAGAGTAAAATTAATGGTGTACTGTTATGGGCTGCTTGGTGAATTGAGTGGAGCAATCTTATGGTATTGTCTTTTGCTTCTCGTCCTCTAATAAAGCCCACTTGATCAGGGTGTATTATATCCGGTAAAATCGTACTGAGACGGTTAGCTAAGATTTTCGCGTAGATTTTTATATCAATGTTTATGAGTGAAATCGGCCTGTAATTTCCTACTATATCTTTGGGTTTGTCTGGCTTTGGGACGACTGTAATCATAGCCTCCAAGAGTGAGCTAGGAAGGGTAGTCCCACGGTCTATATCTGTGTAGAGTGAGAGAAGGTGAGGGCTAATTTGTTGTTGCAAAAGTTGATAGAACTTTGCGGTAAGGCCATCTGGGCCTGGTGATTTGCCGTTAGGTAGGGATTGTATTACTGAAACGATATCACGATGGGTTATAGGGGAGTCCAGTAATTGTTTATTTTCGTCAGTAATGATCGGAGTATCTACAGTGGTTAGGAATGTCATTACAGCCTCTTTTTTGTCTACTGTTGAAGTATCTTGTATATTGTATAGATTCGTGTAGTAGGATACAAATGCTTTTGTGATTTCTTCATTTGTATGAGTGTTTCTTCCTGTGTGATCTCTAATTGTTCTAATAAAGTTGGTGAGTCTGCGCTTTTTGAGGGATCTGGCTAGTAATCGACCTGCCTTATTACTTTCTATAAAAAACTTGGACTTAGTAGTCATCGCTCTCATATGGGCTTTCTGTATAAGGAAATTATTAAGGTTTTCTCTTGCCTTTGTTAAATTAATAAGGTTAGAGGCTGAGGTAGGGTCTGTTCTAAGAGCCGCCTCACAGGCGGATAATTCTCCGGTTAGGGTGGTGTATTGGGCTGTATGTCTTTTACGTTGTTGGGCATTGTGTTTCATGATAACTCCTCGAATGAAGCATTTGTAAGCCTCCCAGTTGTTTGCAGTGGAGGTATCTTCAGGTTTGTTTAGTAAGAAATATTCTTCAGTGTGTTTTCTGATATCTTCTACTGTTTCATGGTTAGTAAGTAAGTGATCGTTTAGTCTCCAGTTAAATGTGTTACGTGGCTTATCAGACCATTTAAAAATAGTTGTGACCATACTATGGTCTGACCATGAAGTGTGGGTGATCTTTGAATATATGAGAGATGAGAGAAGGGGTTGGTCGCATAAAATATAGTCTAATCTGGAGTATGAGAGTTGTGGATGTGAAAAAAAGGTGTAGTCTCTTTTATCTACGTGTACAATCCTCCAAGTGTCAAAGAGGTTAATGTTGTGCAGAGCTGAGCAGTTAGCTTTGAGGGTATTGTTCCGCAGATATGATCTCCCAGTTGAAGTATCTAAAGCTGGATTGAGAGGGAAGTTGAAGTCGCCCCCTACAATAATCGGCCCTTTAGCTGCATCAAGTATTAAATTGGTGAGATGTTTATAAAAATGTGGGGTAGGTTTGTTCGGAGCATATATGTTGACTAAAGTTACTGGGGTTCCATAGCATAGGCCAACTAGTACCAAAATTCTACCTTCTTTGTCAGAGTGTTTATGTAGTAATTCAAAGTGAAAGTTTCGTCTGAATGAAATGCATACTCCATTTTTCTTTTGTGTACCAGAACTATAGAAGTGTTGATCAAAATATCTTTTAGATAACGTAGGTTCATGATTTTTCTTGAAATGTGTTTCTTGGGTCATTATTATGTCTATTTTTCTTTTATAGAAATCATGAAATGCAATTGACCTCTTCTCTGCTGATAGGAAACCTTTGACATTCTGTGTAGCTATGTGTATATTACCTGTTTTTGAATGAGCTGTTTGAGTCATCTTGGTATTTATACTATGTGATGAGTTAGATGGTATGTAGGGATTTTCCAGAACACTAGGGGGCGTTAATTATATTTCTGTTCACAATCTAGAGATGTACAAGTCTTGGGAGGAGGTCTATGGGAAAGGAAAAGAGTTAGGTAAGACAAAGAGAGGGGAGGGGTAAAGTGTTAGAAGAGAATAGCAGTGTAGATAAGGTTATGTATAGCAATAACAATATCAACCGTTTAAAAAATATAACACAATAATAATTCTTACAATAACTTCTTTCTCAAGTTTCAGGTGGGAGCTGTATTTTACAGACCGGGTGTTGAAAAAGTATGGGGCTGCTTAACAGTTCTACATTTAGCCTATTAATCGTCTACTGTCTGAGATCTTGTGTTCAGTAAGAACTCAGTAACAGGGGGAGGACTATATCTATTTTGTGATGGGATTACTAATTGTCTTGGACCTGATGTGGTCTACGTCTATATCTCTTTGAGTGGTCACTTTAATTTTTACGTTAGTGATAATACTAGGAGTATTTTTCATACTGGGGATTTTAGGATAGTTTAGCAATAGTTGTTAGACATATATCTATAGAAGTCTGCATGGGTTTGTACTATTCTTGTTTAGAGTCGTAAGATTAATCAGTAGTCGTTAGACTTTTAAGGTCAGGTTATGTGAGAGTGGGCTACAGTATTGGTCCTCCAGTTATTTAGGTCCGGAAAGAAGCATGTGTTACTGCATCTTCACATGGTGCTAAATAAGTTAGGATATGTGAATGGGGTACTAGGGGGCTTCAATATCGGTATTTTGACCTTGCAGTAAAATGAAAAGCAACACCTATAACATAATATCTTTGAACCACATTGATTAACCTATAATAAAATGATTTTAAACAAACTGTGGTGTAATAGTAAACTTGATAAAGCATATTTAAAGAAACAAATCAACATAAAATGAATAAAACTCTGTTGTATCTCAAGTATATTTGTTTCATCTATATGAAAGTGTCTATATTTCCCTTCTAGGACCGTCTATTGAGTATTTGATGTGAGAGTGGTCTCTCATCTCTTTATAGATATAACTAAGAAGGACATTGTTGTCAAGTTTCTATAATTGGACTATTAGGAATAATGGTGAATTATAGTTACAGGTAATACTAAATGGCCTTTTGCATAAATGAGGTATCAAAGAACATCTATACGACCATTCAGGTATGATAATGAAGTGGTAGATAACATTAATAACAATAACAAAACAAAACATCATTCAAACCTGTTGTTCAGTATATAGGAAGTTAAGTGCAAACTAAATTGTGAATTAGTTATAAACTTAAGAGAGTTCGTATAGATGTACTGGACAGTTTATAACGAGTAAGGCTGTTTTGTGTCTCAAGTGGATTAGTTTCTTCATCGTTAAGGCGTCCACATTTTTCTTATGTGACCTTCTTACGTTTTAAATGGGAAAATAATTCTCTACCTCCTCTGGTCTGACCAAAGGAGGATAACATTATTAGACCATTTTAATTTAACTATGAGGTATATCAAAGTCTTAAAATTATAATGAAAACAGATGGATAATTATAGTTACTCATCTTAGAAATCCTGAGTCCTCATTGTCCGCATTGTCCTGGGATATCTGCCTTCTTTTGGGCTGTTTGTCGTTGGTATCAGGTCCTGGTCTTCTTTGTGACTTGGGGTGATCTAGTTTGTCTTGTCGGATGTGAGGAGATGGTAGTTTCCCACTATCTGGTGGATTGATGTTCAATAGATTATAGAATCTGTTGGTATCTGCTAAGGAGGTGCATTCAATCTTCTTTCCATTTCTCATAACTATGATTGAGGTGGGGAAACCCCACCTATATGGGATGTGTAGTAACCGTAGATGAGATGTTAAAGGCTGAAAGTCTCTCCTTTTCTGAAGGGTCCTCTGGGATAGATCTTGAAATATTTGAATTTTGTGGCCTTTAAAATTTATGGTTTGTTTTTTCCTTGCGAGATTGTATATTTCTTCTTTCTGTCTGTAGTTTTGGAAGTGAACTACAATGTCTCTTGGAGGCATGTCATCTGGAGGCTTTGGGCGAAGTGCCCTGTGTGCTCTGTCTAGGGAAATCTCCTCATTGTCTGTCTCATCATTCCCAAGGATCTCATTGAATAGAGCCTGTAGGTAGTCTCTGATGTCATGGTTTGCAATCGTTTCAGGGATTCCTCGGAAGCGAAGATTCCCCCTTCTTGTACGATTTTCTAAATCATCAATTTTATCTTCAAGGTCAGTTAGATATTGGCTTTGGTGTGCTTGGTTGGTAGTGAGTCTAGCCAGTTTTTGTGAGACCACGTATTCATGCTCTTCCAGAGTGTCTACTCTATGACCAAGGTCTGTTATCTCTTTTTTAAGATCTGCACATTCATCTTTAATACAGGATTTTACCTGTTCTATCAGGGCAGCCATTGCTTGGTAGGTGATTGGTGTGTCGTCTTCATGTGGTAGGTTAGAGGCTGGTCTGTCGTCTGTTTTGGACAGTGTATTATCTTGATCTGGATCTTCTGCGGTGGTGACTTGTAGATCATCAGCTTCCTTGCTTTTGGTATTAAGGTCCGCTGGTTTAAAAAAGGTGTGGACTGTGTTTTGGCTATTTTGTGGTGGTTTCTGCGGTTTATCCTGTCGGGTATTTTTCCTTTGTGACATAGTGACCTCTTTTGATGTTTGTTCTTTAGTATTGAAAAATTGGCACTGTATCTCCTGGGGGTTTGTGCCCTCACAGAGCGATCACGGGAAAAGGTAAAAAGGATATGACCCGTCACCACTTTAGTGTGACGGGAAAAGGGATGAAGGTAAGTGCCAGAGGTATATGTAGCAAAAGTTTTTTAATATGGCTGTTGTTGAGGTAATTTGTGGTGTGATTCGATTATATTATAGTTCTGTGGTACTTGGAAATTGGATCCGTGGTGTCGCCTTGTTAGCTGTGTAATAAAAGTCTCTTGCGGAGTGTCACACTAAATCAATGACCTATTAGCTTGAAAGGTGCTGTTAGTGGGTATCAGGCCTAGTTAGTAAGTGCGTCACAATATTTTTAACTGGTAGTCCTGCTTAGGCCTTTTATCCTCCTGTTTTTTCCCCTGGTGCTTTGGCCGTGTTAGACCGCTGCTGGTATATTTAAGCCAGTTTTCAGTAGCTGCTGGGTAAATCAGGGCCTTATATATTAAACTTTTTTGGGCGTATAAAAAGGGAAAGAGAAATAGCAGGTGTAGTTATAGATAAAGTAACTGCTGGAGTCGCTGTTAGTGGCTTTCGCCGGTCTTCTCACTATAAAGAGTTTTTTATGCGCTTAGGTGCCCCTTGGTGTGATCAGCATATCGGGGGTGTTTTGGTGCGTGTGAAGTTGTAATCGGCTTTTTTGTACTCACCGATCTCTTCCTGTTGTTCTCTGTCTACGCTGTTGCAAGGGAGACAGCAGCCGCTGATATTGTCAGTGTGAGCGGAGTTGCGATCTCCGGTCAGTAATACCTGGTGTTGGAGCGCTGGTCTGGGTTGATCTCTTCCGTGACTCCTGTTAGCTGCGTGTTGCGCACAGGGTCAGTATCTTGGTGTAGGCCGCAAGTTTAGATGAGCCCGTTCTCGGCTAAGTGCGCTTTCCGGACATTTAGCTGAACTTAAATATGACCGCTTTGGTAGTAGTTGTAGGTGTTAGTTATATAGTGCAAAAAAATTACTGATTTTAGGCTGTTTCATGTTGTTACACCCGGTCTGATAACGGAGCTTCAGTGAAACGCAGCCATCCTGGTCGGCTGCTCGCTCCGCCCCCCGATATTTTCTCTTTTATATGCAAACATATTAGTTACTCTTCACCCCTGAGGGTTTGCACGGGTATTAAAAGTTAATTTGTATATTTAAGGGTAATGAATGATGATATTGTGTAAATCTGTGTGCTGGTTTGTGCAATATTGACGTTAAAACATTTCTAGTGAAAGATCTGCTTATGGATAAATTTTTAGGCCGTAACAAAATGCCGCCTAAATTAAAAAGCAATGATAAAAAACAGAGGAGGCCCTCAGAAGGATTAAATGAATCTATAAGTACTTTAACAGAAAGTCCTTGGGGCCCATTTATCAAAGGGCTTGCGGACCTGATCCGACACTGCGGATCAGGTCCGCAAGACCTCGCTAAATGCGGAGAGCAATACGCTCTCCGCATTTAACATTGCACCAGCAGCTCACAAGAGCTGCTGGTGCAACGCCGCCCCCTGCTGACTCACGGTTGATCGGGTTGATTTCCGGCGATTCCTGTCCGCCTGCTCAGAGCAGGCAGACAGGGTTATGAAGCAGCGGTCTTTAGACCGCTGCTTCATAAGTTGTGTTTCTGGCGAGTCTGAAGACTCGCCAGAAACACGGCCCTTCAAGCTCCGTACGGAGCTTGATAAATGGGCCTGCTAGTGTAGATAAAGAGTCTCATTACATTGTGCAGCAGATCTCATCAATTTTTATCCCTAAAATGGATAATTTGCAAAAGGGTCTAGATAATATAACTGAAGAGATCAAGCAAATTACTGCAAGGTACACTGAGTTGGAAGAAAGGGTCTCTGATTTAGAGGAGATTGCCTCATTACACTCCAATAAAATGGAGAATGTTCTTAAGCAAAACCAAATATTATATCAAAGGATTGAGGACCTAGAAAACAGGTCGAGGCGTAATAATATTCGCATACTAGGAATCCCAGAATCAATTAAGTCACACGAGCTGTTGCATTTTTGTGAAACAGTACTCCCTAAATTATTGAATCTACCAGAGGAAAAGCTAAAGAACAGCATGGAAAGGGTTCACAGAATAGGACCAGAAATTCAAAATGGGGAGAATAATAAATATCCTAGACAGATAATATGTAAATTATTACATTTTCAAGCAAAAATAGCTATATTACAGGCATACAGAAAAGCAGACACTGTAATGTATGAGGGATCAAAATTACTTTTTTTTCAAGACTATTCAATAGATCTAACTAAGAAACGGAAAGAATTCTCAACATTATGTTCAAGCCTTAACAAAGAAGGCACAAAAGCTTTCCTTATGTACCCTGCAAAACTAAAAATATTAACAGATAGAGGGCCAAAATTTTTTGATTCTCCTCAAGAAGCACAGAAATATCTAACTTTAAAATAGAGTTAAATCTATAGTACTGTTAATTAAAACTTTATGTTCAAAGTTAAACAGATGAGATATCTAGGAAAGTTTAAGCATGTTTGGTATATTGCACCTTTTTTTTTCCTCTCATTAAGTGTTCCTCTTTGTCTTCTGTATAATGATAAGTATGTGACTTACTCGAGGATAGTGCTTAATGTTTTTGATAATGCTGTTTTGAGCTTGAAGGGGGTGGATGGGATGGGGGGAGGATGGTTGGGGTTTTTTTTTTTTTTTTGTGCACACAATTTGGGCACAAAGAAAGCCCCTCGGATGGGGCACTTAATGAGCGTATTTCCACACAAAAGTCATTCAGGAATTAAATATATTCCTAGGAGCTCACCCACACAGAAAGAAAAGTGAGCGTCTTTTTTCACATTATTTTTGCACAAAAAATTCAACTCCGGCACAAAAACCCCCTCGATTGGGGTATTTAAAGGGTGTTTTTCACATAGAAGTCACTCTGGAATTAATTATTTTCCCTTTTTTTTTTTTTGTGTGTGTTATTTCGAAATTTATTTTTGAGACACGTTGGGTTTGTGTCACTTTAAACACAATTCTTTATGAATTTTTGGTATGGAAAATTATAAATTATTCACTTTTTTTTTTTCTTCTCTCTCTCTCTCTCCCCCTCCTGCCTCTCCCTCCCCCTTGTTTTTTTTTAGACAAAAGAATGGTCTAGACTTTTGATAAAACATGGTAATTAAAATTACATCATGGAATGTGGGAGGTTTCCACTCACCTATTAAAAGGCATACAATTATTACACATTTAAGAAAGCTTAAAACAGACAACAGACATTATCAAGACAGTGATAAATTATTCACTTATTCACTTATTTGCAATTTTTTTTTTTCTTCTCTCTCTCTCCCCCTCCTGCCTCTCCCTCCCCCTTGTTTTTTTTTAGACAAAAGAATGGTCTAGACTTTTGATAAAACATGGTAATTAAAATTACATCATGGAATGTGGGAGGTTTCCACTCACCTATTAAAAGGCATACAATTATTACACATTTAAGAAAGCTTAAAACAGACATAGCGTTGTTACAAGAAACGCACCTATCTGATCAAGAACATATAAAACTACGTAGAGACTGGGTGGGGACTGTAATTCATGCTTCTTACTCTAGGGCGAAAAGGGGGGGTAGCAATTTTGTTTGGTAAACGACATAATGTTGAAATTATCAAGACAGTGATAGACATAGAAGGAAGATACGTGATAGCACAGGTTAAGGTTGACGGGGGGATGCTGACTCTCTACAACGTCTATGCTCCAAATTAAAAATCCAATAGATTTTGGACTAAACTGATACAAGAATTACTTCCATTCCAAGATAAAAATCTGATACTAGGAGGAGATTTTAATCTTACTCCAGACCCGGTATGCGATAGAATAAGATTAAATCAGAACAGAACATATTTAAAAAAAAGACCTTTAGGTACATTTGAAAGGAAAATTTTTGAGAAATTAAAGGAATTGCTACAACTAAGGGATATTTGGAGATTATGTAATCCAGATGATAGAGACTATACATGTGCTTCTAAAGCTGTTCCTACTTTATCTAGAATAGATATTTTTTTAGTCACAAATAGATTTATTCCTAGGATCGTTGGAACAAAGATGCACAAAATAATTGTATCAGATCACGCGCCGATAGAATTAAATATTCAAGACAGTGAACCATGTAAAAATAGAAATACATTCAGATTTCCTTATTATTTATACTCTTCAAAGAAATTTCAAGATTATGTAAAACAGGCATGGAATGATTATGTAACGGATAATATAGAACACTCCAACAAAATAGAGTTGTTCTGGGAAACGGCTAAGGTAGTGATAGCAGGTAATATAATCTCATATGACTCAAATTTACGTAGGAGCGCTCGACGGCATTTGCAAAATCTCCAGGAGAATTTGGCAAAAGTATATCATGAATACTGTGATAAACCGTCGGTAACAACACGCAAAATATATTGGAAAAGCAAGGAAGAACTAGACGCGCACCTAGCAGAACAATTGGCGCAGTCACAATTGAAAAGCAATAGTAGATATTATAGATGGGGAAATAAGTCGGGTAAGTTCTTAGCTTCTATAATTAAGGCTAGAGTGGCTCGTAAAAATATTGCGGCAATTAAGTATAAAGGAATTGTATATAAGACGCCGCAAGACATCGTGAAAGCTTTTGGGGATTACTTTACTGAATTATATACTAAACAAGATAAGGACATAGACAATTGGAGGGAAAATCTGTGGGAAAATATGGATTTACCCAAAATAACTAAGGAACAATTAGAAAGGCTGAATACGTCTATTACAGAGCAAGAAATAGGCAAGATTATCTCCTCATTGGCAAATGGGAAAGCCTCAGGGCCAGATGGGCTTCCTATAGAAGCATATAAAATACTGAGAACACAGGCAATTCCAATATTATGTAGATTATTTAATGAATATTTCCAGGGGAAAAAAATACCCTCACAGGTTTTTTCAAGTGCTTATATCTCACTAATATTGAAGCCTAAAAAACAGGAAGAGCAACCGGAGTCGTATAGACCAATCTCGCTGCTCAACGCGGACTATAAGATACTAATGAAATTATTAGCAGAAAGAATAAAAATGATTTTACCAGATCTTATTAATGTGGAACAGGCGGGATTTATGCATGGAAGAACTTCAGTGAAAAATCTAAGAAGAGTTCTGCATATAATCTCACACTTCTGGAAGGAGTCCAAGGAAGACTCAAACAACCTGCCGGAGGCCTTCCTGCTGTCTCTTGACGCAGAGAAGGCCTTCGACAGGATAGAATGGGAACACTTGTTTATGACTTTGGAGCGATTTGGCTTTAAAGGCCCATTTCTATCACTAATAAAGAGCATATACTCCAACCCGATAGCTTATATCTTGGTAAATGGAGTTTTCTCAACTGGAGTCAAATTGCAGAGAGGAACTAGACAGGGGTGTCCCCTGTCTCCGCTCCTTTTTAATTTAAGCTTGGAACCCTTAGTGACAAAATTGAAGAGATAGGAATGGGGGGTGTTAGGTTACATCTATCTCTCTACGCAGATGATATGCTATTATTTGTAGAAGATCCAGGGAGTTATATATCAATAATTCTACAAGTGCTAAAGACATTCGGAAAAGTAGCAGGATATAAGGTCAATATGGCCAAATCCGAGATTCTTTGGCTGAATAAAGACCATAAGAATAAGGATGAGCATAACTTCCCATTCAAAGAAGTAGAACAAACCTTAACATATTTGGGTATTTATTTAACTAAGGATCCTTATGCTATGTATAAACTAAATATTTCGAAACAATGTGCAGAAATTATAGCTCTATTAGAGAGTTGGCACCATCTCCCTCTATCTCTAGCTGGGAAAGTAGATCTTATCAAAATGGTAATTCTACCGAAAATTCCATATCCCATTATGATGCTTCCGATTCTCATACTGAAAAGTGATCTGCAAAATTTAAATAGGGCAGTTAGAAAATTTATATGGAAAGGGAAGAAAGCAAGAATCGCTCTAAAAAAGTTATATGCACCATTTCTCAGTGGGGGTCTGGGCCTCCCTGATTTTAGGCTTTATAATTGGGCAGCATTACTACGTATAGTAATGGACTGGCAACTAGACTCACAACATTTCTACGAAGAGGCATTAGAACAGACAGTTTTGGGAGAAGTTGGCTTATCTTACTTACCATATACCCAGCATAAAGACTTGCCAATAAATATTCAAAATCATCTTTTATATAAGGATGCTCTAACAGCTTGGAGACTAGCTCATAAATATTTGGAACGAAAGTTTCCAACCTCTAAATATATCCCTCTAGTAGGGAACATTGAATTTCCATCTGGGTTAGATACAAGTCCATTTCAGCTCTGGAAAAAGAAAGGACTCCAGAGGGTTGGGGATATATTAGATCCTTTAAATAAAATGGTTTTATCTTTCCAGGATCTACAAAATAAATATGGCCTGCCGAGGACTCATTTTTTCGCTTATTTGCAAGCACGACATTATATTATGAATCTAATAAAAAGGGATACTGAGTTTTGGGATACACCACTCTTTATTTCATCTCAAATGGCATATGAAAAAGGGTCCTTCTCATTATCAGGATTCTATGGAAATCTGAACTATAGAAACACTAAGGAAGGAATGGAGACATTAGCAGATAAATGGAGTGTAGAGGTTGCGGAGAGCCTGACACCGATACATATAAGCGATAGCTTAAAAACAGTTAAAAAGGCAACCCTTGCAACACCTCTTAGGGAATCACAGCTAAAAATGTTACACCAAGATTATATAACCCCACGCAGAATGATAAAATGGAACCCAGACTATATTAATAAATGCAATAAATGTCAAAAGGTAAATGCAGAATTTATTCACTTTTTCTATAATTGTCCAAAGATTAAATACTTTTGGTGCAGAATACAATACTGGATCAAACAGAAATTAAAAATAGAAATCCACTTGGGAATAGCTCAAATTTGCTTATTCAAATGGGATAAGACTCAGATTAGAGGACAGAATCTGTTAGTAACTATTACCCTCCTAGCAAGGAAATGCATATTAGAACAATGGATCCATAAAAAAGCCCCAACTATGACACAACTGAGAAATAAAATACAAAGACAGTTGTGGATCGAACAATGGGATACTAAGATAGATTACCCTAATAGATTAAGAGGGTTTTTGAATAAATGGCAGATATATATATAAAGGCGTTAGACTCTAATGAACAAAAACAAATTCTAGCACCCTTTATAAATACTGAAAGAATAATGGAGGACAGACTTAGAGGGGAGTGGCTCTGCTTGGAAGAAGACATGGGGGAGGCGTGAGGTAGAGGGGGGTGTGTGGGATGATAGGTGGAGATGAGGGGGAGTTTATAATTTTTTTTTTTTTTTCTTCTCCTCCCTGCTATCCTTCTTCTCCCCAGCCCATCCTTCCCCCAGATACGGGTGGGTTTAAACATAGCTAATAGATTTATTCATGTATAAGAAACAGCAATAAGAGATATTTGATTGTGAAACTGAAGAACATAGAGAAATGAAAAGGTAAAAATATGAATCATGTAAAAATGGATTTGTCAATATGTTGATAACAGACGTTTTCATAACATGCAAATATTTGTACTAATGAGAAAACTATTGTAACTTAATCTGCGAAATAATAAAAAGAATTAAAAAAAAACAAAAAAAACAGCCGTTTAGTAGGAGCAACAATAGGAGCTGCACTGAGGGAAATTTGCGGAGAGGAGGTTGCTGCCACGCAGCTCAAGTAAGTGCACAATCCCTGCTATTAACACACGCAGTACCCACACATACTCTACAGATATTAACGCAGGCTGGCTTGTCCTGTACCTTTACCTCAACCACGGTACATGCCACAGGTTGCTAAAGGCTCTTACTACTCACTGATTTGGGGAGTTTTCATTAAGGCAGCTTAAGCAGCCCAGAGAGACTTGTACAGATCCTTTCCTACCATTTACCTAACTGCAGTGTGGTTTGAGAAATTGCAGGGGGCTGTGGTAGGACAATTGTTAAGGGGTTCGCTGATAGTACATAAAGTTTCCAGGAGACCTGCACATTTTTATACTAATCCCACTATACCTGTAAGGCCAGGCTAGGCTGACCTGCCACTTGACCCCCGCCACTGACTTTTAACCTTCAGGGGAAATTTTGTGGGACATATTGATTTGTACCTTGCTGTGAACAGGAGAGCCTGCTGATCTTCCTCCTTAACTTGGGGCCACTAGCATAACACATTAATCCTTTGCAGGAACTAGAGCGGCACCTGATCTAACTGCTGGGGTCCTTCTGTGTTTTGTGGGCCTTAAATTTGCATAGCCCTTATTTAACGACTTTCTAACTAACCACATCATGGCAGGCTAACAGGCTCGGGCCCCTCTCCCTGCCATTGTGATCTAACTGTGATCGCCACCAAAGTATTCCTACTAATACCCACAGGTATTTCCAAACAAAGTCTGTGGAGCCCTGAATCTTGCTGAAATTTGCAAAATGTTACAGCAAGCGAAGAGAAAGTAGAAATCAAGCCAACCTTCAAAGCATACGGTTAGGGATCACTTCCCGCCTATTAGAGACTCTCATCCTGGTTTTTCAGATGATGAGCGATCGATTTATCCTGCACCATCAGAAGAAAGACCCACCCCGAGATACTCTCCACCATCACGCTCACAGAGTGACATACTTACAGTAGATTCTATGATGCACTTGCTAGATAGGCAAAGTCAGTCCTTTGATAAAAGATTTGATAAACTGGAAAAGTCTTTTGATGAACTCCGTAAGGACATTAATACTGTCAATGAGCGCACAGATATCATTGAAAGAAAGCAAGAGGACCTATTGGTGGACCACACCAATTGGGTAAGCTATACACAAAACTTGTCTGACCAGGTATCCTCCTTGGAAGCAAAAATAGCAGATCTCGAAGACTGCTCCCGGCAGAACAATGTGAGGATTAGGGGCATCCCTGAATCTGTCAGCCCCCAGGATCTGGAAAAGTATGCTCAGGCCTTGTTCCAAGCTGTCTTGGGGTCTCCGGGAGGAGAGGATGCTAGAATTAACCGCATTCACAGAACGGCTAGACCTAAGAACCTCCCTATGGATAAACCCAGAGACACAATTGCTCGTCTACACTATTATACCTATAAAGATAAGATCCTATGAGCAACTGTGAGGCAGCCTTACCTTTCAGATCAATTTAAAGATGTCTCACTTTAACCAGATCTGTCATCACATACGCTCCAGCAAAGAAGATCCTTTCAAGAAATTACCAAAGTGCTGAGACTTCATCAGATCCGCTCGCTGACATTTCTTCTTCAACTCGAGACCTCCTTAAAACATCCATTGTGGGTCATTATGAGAAAATTCTTTGCCGATTCCCTCTCCAGCTGAAGGATGGTAACGTACAATAGAGACATTTGTTTTGCTATATACTATGGACTCAAATTGATGATTCAGTTTCTGTTTTGTCTCTTTCTCTGTATGTTTTGCTAGTATCATGTTTTCCCAATGCAACTTTGGTCCTTCTATTTAGTTTTCCTGATTATTGTCCCCCAATTTAATTTAATCTAATTTAATCTAATTTAACTTAATTTAATATAATTTAAGCATCCAAAAATTGCTCCATTATTTAATATGCCATAACTATTCAACTAGATGCTGAGTCTTCCCCCTAATACTAAATGTCTTTACTATGGTTTCCACGATGGCTGTCAACAATTGGGACACATTGGAGGTGATGGGCCTTCAGCCTCTATGCCAATCCAAAAACATTATTTGGCCCATGGCTGTACCATTTTTTGATATCTTATCATAGCACCCAGAAGATATATTCTGGATATGTTGAGACTCATGTTAGATCCGCAATAGTACCAGTCGTTTTGGAGGGAGGGATGCAGTGTTAGTTATTGTTCACTATCAAACTCTAAAGTATATATGCTTTACTATCTGCAGTAATTTTTGATGACTTTCATTTGACTCCATATACACTGAAATGCAGTGTACCCCACACCTAACAACAACAGGATGCTTTGCTTAAACACATATATTGATACTGTTCTTGTTTTCATCACGTTTGAGCATTTTTGTCAAAAGTTTGTTTATTGTATTAATGCGCTGAATAATGTTGATCAAGGTTTGCGATCTGTTTAACTGTTTATTTTTCTAACATGCCGGCAGCGGAGGGGACCGCTGCTTTTGACTCCCCCCCCCCATTTTCTTCGCCCCCCGCCACTCATTTTTGTGTGGTTAGGGATAACTTGTTATCCTCTGCACCACACTTTTTTGGCAGAGTCTTGAAGAATGAATCTAGGAAAGTAAAACACCTTCATTGGAAGACATTGATAGAACTTCATGTCTTGTGATTACGAATGTTCAGTTGCCTGAAAATGAAATGTATGATGAGCAGGGCTTTTTATGTGAGGGTACTCACCGGTACTGAGTACCACCACCTCTGCATTCTCTTAACAGATAATCATTATGTAAATACTCTAGTTCTCACAAGAGGGGGCTGCAAAATATATCAAGCATTGTAAATAACTTTGTCGCTTTTCTCAAAGTTACTGAGCACAATGTGTAAATTAATAATCAGTGAGTACCCGCACCTTCTTTTTAAGTACGGGAACCTTTTTGTTTTTTCACAAAAAAAACATTGATGACGAGTATGTCTATGTAAAGCAGTTTTTATTTTGTAGGTAAACTATTTTAACATGCCTGTATACATTAAACATTTTCTGGTCACCATAATTAAAATTAATCTCACACAAGGGGGCATATTTATCAAGCTCAGTATGGAGTTTGAGGCCCCTCGTTTCTGGTGAGCCTGAAACAGAAGTTATGAAGCAGCGGTCTAAAGACCACTGCTCCATAACTTGTCCACCTGCTCTGAGGCGGCGGACAGAAATCAAACTGATCGAATACGATCAGGTTGTTTGACACCCCCAGCTAGTGGCCGATTAGCCGCGAATCTGCATAGGGTGGCATTGCACCAGCAGTTCACAAGAACTGCTGGTGCAATGATAAATGCCAACAGCATATGCTGTCAGCATTTATCGATGTGCAGCGGACATCATTTGTTACTTCGTATCATGTCCGCTTGCATATAGATTAATATGCCCCTTAGGGGCATATTTATCAAAGTGAGAGCGGACATGATACAATGAAGCATATCATTTCCGCTGCACATCAATAAATGCTGACAGCATATGCTTTTGGCATTTATCACTGCACAAGCAGTTCCTCTTCCGAGGTAACTGGAGCTGCTGAAGGGGTAGCGGATGCTGCCGAAACCGGGTGAATAGGAGGACGGGAGGGAAAGACCCTCCTTGTTCTGTCTCTCTCGGCTTGCCTTTCCTGAAAGCGAGAGTCCAGATTCATATAAAGTGCTATAAAGTCATCCAAAGAAGAAGGTATATCATGATAAGTGAGTTCATCTTTGAGGCGTTCATGGAGACTCCTCCTAAAGGCTGCCTTTAGAGCACTGCCATCCCAGGTGGTTTCAAGTGCCAAGGTGCAGAACTCAACAGCAAATTGTGCCACAGTTTTATTACCCTGGCGGAGATCCAGGAGAGAATGTTCTGCAGCAGAGGTACGGCCAGAAGTCCCAAACACAGAAGACAAAGCAGATATGAACTCATCAGCATCGTGCAGAAGTGTAGTGATCTGTTCCAAAAGAGGAGAGACCCAGGCTAGGGCCTTGTCCTTTAGCAACGAAATGATAAAGGTCACCCTTGACTGATGAGACCTAAAGGTGTGAGAATCATTGCGGAAGTGCAGCCTGCATTGGTTTAGAAAGCCCCTGCAATCAGTAGTACCTTCATACTTGTCAGGCAAAGTTATCCGGGGTATGCTTCCAGAAGCAGAGGAAGAAGTCACAGTACTGGGAGTAGGGGCTGGTGGTGTAGCAACAGGAGTGGCATCCCTTGCTGCAACTAGTAAGGAGAGCTGAGCAGTAATAGCTTCTAGCTTGGAATCCATATTCTGCAACTGTGTGGTATGGGTTTCTAACATCTGTCCCTGAAGATAAACAGCTTGTGCCACCTCATCTGGCTGCATGGCCCAAGTATAATGTAATGCTCATGGGATACTCCTCTATCAGACCGTATTCGGCCAGTAGTCTTGTTATCCCGGCGTCGAGCTGGAATGATAGGGAATATTCCAGAGCAGAAAAAGTTAGTAAGATGAGGAGAGCAGCACTCACCACAGGCAGGACAGTCCCCAGCGGCTACGGCAGAACAGTCCAAGGACACATCACTAGAATGGTCAGACAGGCAGGGTTCGGCAACAGTAAAGCAGTCTAAGAGTATACCACAAGAATGGTGCAGCAGGCAGGGTTCGGCAACAGTAAAGCAGTCCAAGGGCACACCACTAGAATGGTCAAGGCAGGCAGGGTTTGGCAACAATATATCAGTCCAGCAATTTAGGGGTTAAACATGCAGAGTAGTCAGACAGGCAGAGTTCAGCAGCAGTAAATCAATCCAGCAATTCAGGGGACAAACAGGCAGAGTAGTCAGCAACAGGCAAGTTCAGCAACAATGGTATAGAACGATCTGTCACACCCAGGAGCACACAGAGTAACACCTATACTTGGGAAGTGACAGATCGCCACAGGGTTTAAATAGGCGCATGATTCATGCCAGAGAGCTCCCAGCAGTATCAGGACAACAACTGGTTGTGGTGGATACACTGTCCAGGCTCCCGCTGGCTGCTGCTGAAGAGTCTCCAACGGAATCGGATGTGAAAGTGTATGTTGATTCAGTTCTGGCTTCTAAGTCCATTTCTTCAGGAAAACTAGAACAAATAAAGAAAGATACATATTTAGATACAGACCTTCAAGAAGTTATAAAGTACATAAAAGAAGGTTGGCCCGAGAGTCGAGCAGCCCGGATGTCTTTAGGTTCTTACCAATCAGAGAGGTCGCAGCTCACGGAGCTGGATGGGTTGGTGATGTTCCAGGACCGCATTGTTATTCCTGTCAGCATGAGTCAGGAGATGTTAAACAGGATTCACGATGGCCACTTAGGCATTACAAAGTGCAGAGAAAGGGCAGCTACGGCTGTATGGTGGCCTGGGATCTGTTCCAACATTGCAAGTCATGTGTCTAAATGTGCCTTTTGCCGGGAACGCTGGCCTACTCAGAGAAGGGAGCCCTTGATTTCTACTCCACTGCCTGCAGGCCATGGCTGAAAATAGCTGCTGATTTGTGTGAACTGTGCGGGAAAAAGTTCCTAGTAGTGATCGACTACTATTCCAGGTATTTGGAAATTTCACCTTTGAATGAAATCACAAGTCAAGCTGTTATCACTCGTCTCAAGAGCTTATTCGCCTGGTGGGGCATACCAATGGAGTTGGTGAGTGATAACGGAATGCAGTTCGCTTCAACAGAGTTCAGTTCTTTCAGCAGAGAATATGATTTTCTACATTCCATGTCAAGTCCACATTACCCGCAGGCTAATGGAATGGCTGAAAGGGCAGTTCAAACAACAAAATTCATTTTGAAGCAATTTGAGCCGTACCTGGCCTATAGGGCGACTCCCATTCAAGCCACAGGGTTTAGCCAGGCACAGCTGATGCTAGGACACCAGATTCGAACCACCTTACCCTCTGTGGGTGTCTTCCAGCCAACTAGCTCTATTCCTCGGGAAAAAGTCCTTAGGAGAGATGAAGAGGCAAAAAGGGGCTATCGATTTTTCTATGACAGGAGATATTCTGTAAGGCCCTTGCAGGAGCTGAATGTGGGGCAAAGTGTCAGAATTAAACTGGATGATGAGAAGAAATGGAAGTCGGTAATTGAACGCTCTCCAGAACCAAGGTCTTATGTAGTCCTTACTGATGGAGGGACAGTTACACGCCATAATTGAAAACATCTTCAGCCTGTACCTGAGAGTTTGGAACTGGATGCCTCAGTAAAACCGCCGGTGGGATCCCCTGTTTTAAAAGGGGTGCATTCCCCTCAGCAAGATCACAGCGGGGATATGTCTTTGCCTCCAGCAGACTCTCAATCACCTTCTTCTGTATCAGAGGACAGTTCATGTAGAGTTACATCAAGTGGAAGAGTGGTGAAACTTCCGGCCCTATATCGGGATTAACTTTAGTTAAAACAGTGACCGGAAGTATGGGCAGAATAATCCCATGGTCACTGTGGACTAGGGTAGTCTACCGCGATGTTCAAGTCAGGATGTACCTCATGTTGTTTATATTTTCTGTAACTTGTTATTTGTTATATACTATACAAAACTGTTGTTGTATACCTTGTTATTTGTTATATTCAAATGAAAAAAAAATTGTATGCTTCGTCTTTTGAAAAGGGGGAAGATGTGATGAGAGTGGGAAGTGACGTCACCAGATTGGGGCAGGGCATAGGTCCGTTTGTCTGTGTCGCAGTTACTTAGTGAAATCAATGCTACCAGATGTGTGTTTCCATGCTCTACAATAGAATAAAGTTATACCATCTTTGCTGTGCCCTGCATGTGTCCTGCATCTCATGACACAGTCTATTGTGAACATTTGGAGAAATCCAATCTATAACCTTAACCCTAAGGGATGATGAGTTGCAATTATGCATTTCAGAGAAATGAATTGGAATACTGTGTTTAATAACTTTCTCTTTAGCCATTTTAATATTATATAAGTGTTCGTTAATTCTTGTTTTTATCTTTCTTTTGGTGCGCCCTACATATAATAGGCCACACCCACAGCTGAGTAAATACACTACAAAAGTCGAATCACAAGTGGTTAAACATTTAATGTTTCTATTCAAAGATGTAATTTATCTATGTGCATTTAAATTTTGACTGGAATGTCCCTTTACCTGTTTCGCAAAACAAAAAAGTGTCACAAAAACACTTTAAAAATACACTACAAAGTACAGTTACACTCATAATAACACAATCTTTAAAAAAATACTTAAAAACAATTGCACAAAAAAGTTATAAGGGCTCAAAGATATGAGGTTTCAGGTGTTAGAAAAAAAGGCAGGCAAAGGACTTTAACATAGAGATACATACATATAAATGTCTAAATATGTATTTGTATATATATATATATATATATATATATATATATATATATATATATATATATATGTGTGTGTGTGTTTATATGTTTGTATATATGTATTTATGTATCAATAACTACCCCCTCACCTTTCAAAACACCTAAACAGCCAAAAAACCCAACCGCTAACACTCCTTAACCTATTAACCCCTAAACTACCAATCCCCCCATCGCAAACAGCCCCTAACCTATTAACCCCTACCCCACCACAAAACCCCAATGAAAAATAAGCCCTACATTACTTAACTACCTAACGGCTAACTTCCCCAAGACCCCTAACCTAACACCCCCTAAGTTACACAAAATAACAAACACTACAATTACACAAAATAAAAACATTACCAAAAAAAGAAAACGCTACCAAAAATAAAAAAGCTGTTATGCCTATCCTAAAACTAAAGTTCCATTATAAAGAAAGCCCACCTCAAAATAAAAAATCCTCTACTAACACTAACAACTACTCTAACAATTGTCCTAAAATTCATTTTGTATGGCATTGCCCTTAAGTGATTAAGCTCCTTTACTCGGCACAAAAATTTATATTCTAAAACTAAAGTAATCCCCCACCCCCAAATAAAAAGCCTACCTTAAAAAACCTACTCTAACAATTACCCTGATAAGGGTATTTGGTTGGACATTGCCCTTAGAAGGGCATTTGGTAGGGCAGTGCCCTAAAGTACATTATACCATTATCCTTCTCATGGTAAAGGTTAAATAAGAAACCAGGGGGCTACTTTGTCTTAAAATGCCAGGTTCTATTTTTGATCCCAGTCTGACCCTGTGTTTAGGGTTGCTAGGTGTCTGGAATTTTAGCAGGTTGTCCAGTAAAAGTCCCTGAGTGTAGTGCCTGAATTCATTACAAGTATTGAGCACAAAGAAGTGAGGGGCAGTCAAGGAGATCAAATAATTTCTGTTTAAATATGTTACTGGCAGCAAAAGAGGTAAAATGATTGATTTGCATGTTACAGGCAGCCAAGGGGTAACATTTGCTGCTCATTTGTGGAAAATATACATAATTGGATTAAGAGTGAGGAATAAGGTAGAGCTTTAAGGAAGGTCATCATGTGACTCCCACATACCATTGCGCACAGTCACTGAGAGATTTCCAGTATTTTTTGGAGGACGGCTGGTAACCCTGCCTGTGTTTTTACCACCAGTTTACACATTTTAAAAAAAGCAACAGAATCTGGGCCGCACATAGCAGTCAGAGAGCTAGCTAGAAAACTCCTAATTCTGACTAACCCAGGAATGCCCAGAAATCAAAACAAATTGTCCAATTTTTTTTTTACTTGTAGGCGTATTTCCATTGCATGGATTAATCATTAGTTAACATACTCTATATTATTATACTGAGTGCCTAGCAGAGGAAACTGATATTATGTATTTTTCTAATACTGTTCGTTACTGTGTTCCAGGAAACAGTTATTGAATGAGCAATCAAGTTTCATAATTTTAGTCTAATACTTCTGTAAAAAGCCAGTTTATACCCTAAAATATATAACATTATAAGCTATATATAAGATAACAAGTGGAGAGGTATTTAACGCTCCCACTTGCCCCCCAACACCCCCCCCTGCTAAATGTAAGATTTTTGCACGCATCAGATAGCGCTCTTATTACAAGTTAAAGTAAAACATTTACGCTCATGCACTAACCCAATGCACGCAAGAAGCAGAAGTTAGAATATTACGATCACATTAACATATTCCCCCATGTAATTCAATGGAGCAAAAAAAGAGTAAAAAAATCCTAACACACTATTCGCGCACAAACCCGATCGCATATTTTCAAGTGCGCTAACCGACAATGAAATATGAATATTTCACATTCCAATGCACATAGTAGAATATGTGCATTCATAAATACATATTTCTACATATATCTGATAGTTTTTTTTGTAGAATATTTATCTATATATATATATATATATATATATATATATATTATCCTATTTATAAATACTATATGTGCAGAACATAGGAATGTGAAATATTTACAGTCAATACACAGTATAACTCTTTATTAAATATGAATATTGCATAAATATGCTTTTTCATGTGTTCATCTACATAACTGCAAAGGGCTCCAATGCAGTTATTTATCTATGTCGATATATGTATGCATAAGTATTTGTTTATATGTGTGTATATGTCTGTAAATACATATATACACACATAAATACATATGTACACACACACACACACACATATATATATATATATATATAAAAATATATACACTGCACATATTTATACATGTATACTGTATGTATGTTTCTCTATGTTAAAGTCCTTTGCCTGCCTTTTTTTCTTACACCTGAGACCTCATATTTTGAGCCCTTATAACTTTTTGTGCAATTTCTTAAAATAATTTTTATCAGTGTTATTATGATTGTAACTGTATGTTATACTGTATTTTTATTTGTTTTGTGACACGTTATCCTGATGTGTGTTAATGTCAATTACACTCAAGCGATCATGTTTACTTTCAACTTGTAATACGAGCGCTATACTCGGTGCACGCATACACCCGCAATAAACACGTTTTTGATCGCGTGTTACTGATAGTCCGCCACTCGTAATCTGGCCCATAATATTTCTGCACAAGTGATTATTTGACAAGTTGCTTTTTAAACCAATTGATTCATTTATTATTAATGCATCTGTTTAGCTAAAAGTATATACTAATTAATATACAAGATATGATAATGTATGCTTTATTTGCGCACAAATAGGGACTCTTCCTGAGTAAAATATATGAATTTAAAATTTAGTTTGAAAATAGAAATGAAAGTGATGTGTAATAGAATATAAACAATTAATCGTTCATCACGGAAATTAATTGTTTACATTTGTCTGATATTAGTCTTAGGTTTATTCAAAATTCATCTTCTAGATAGTGATGTCCCGAACTGTTCGCCCGCGAACGGTTCACAGCGAACATAGGTTGTTCGCGTTCGCGTTTGTGGGCGAACACATGGCGATGTTCGATCCGCCCCTATGTGTCATCATTGTGGAAACTTTGACCCTTTATGTCACAGCCGCCTGACACATTAGAGCCAATCAACATCAGACACTCCCTCACAGACACTCCCAGCTACTCAGAATCCGCCATTTTAGACTCATAACGACCTTGCTTTTTTAATGAGAGGACGTGTTGTGTTTTTGCTCCTGACATTAATAGGAAAAACATAGCTAGGCTAGTGTATTTACAGTCCAGAAGGACCCCACTCATCTCTGCTGCAAGCACAGCACCCCAAAAAGCCCTTTTTAGGGCTATATTTCGTGCCGTTTTTTTTTTTTTTTTCTTTTTTATTAGCATTTGCCTGGCTTTCAGCTGTGTGTTTAAGGCTCACAGCATATGCTGTGACTACTGCCACCACTGATATCTCCCTAACAACATTAGTTTAAATTTAACTAACCCAAAAATATAATTATTTTTCTAGAGTAATTTTTTTTCATTTTGTATCAGGCCAGTGTCACACAGCATATACTCTGGTTCATTGCTCTGTGCCAGCCAGCAGCCACCAGTGTTAATATCCGTTTATAACATTATTTTAAATTAAAAAAAAATAAAAATATTTTGCTAGTGTAATCTAATTAAATTTACTATCATGCCTGTGTCTGTCAGGCTCACTCAGCATTAATATAACTCTTTTTTTTCAGTCTTTTGGTTAATTGGTCTGTGCCAGGAAGCCACCCAGCTATTTTTCTTTCACCTTAATTTTAATATATTAAAAAAAAAAGTTTAAATTTGTTTGCTAGTGTAATCAAATCTTATTTTCTATCCGGCCTGTGTGTTTTGCTGACATAGAGTGCCTACTGTGTTTACTTGCTGCCCTCCCTAGTCTATGAGCCACGACTCATATGTGTTTAACCTTTTTTTAATTCCCCCCCCCCCCCCAAAAAAAATAATTTCAATCATTTTTCTAGTGATTATTAGAATTTATTAGGGTAATTATATATCTAACAAATCTATCTATTTCTCTTCTATCGATTCTATCTAACTATCAATCTATGTATATCTATCTATCCTATCTATCACTATCAATCTATCTTCTGTCCGGGATGTTTTGAGACAGCCACTTTGGGAATGTTAGTTGATTTAGACCCATTATGGCTTAAAAGCAGACTCTGCATCAACTATGTAATTTTCCATGGGAGTTTTGCCAGGGATCCCCCTCCAGCATGCAACAGTCCAGGTGTTAGTACCCTTGAAACAACTTTTCCATCACTATTGTGGCCAGAAAGAGTCCTTGTAGGTTTTAAAGTTCGCCTGCCTATTGAATTCAATGGCGGTTCGCGCGGGTTCGCGCGTTCGCGAACAATACCAGAAGTTCGAGTCCGCGGTTCGCGAACCGAAAATTTTATGTTCGCGACATCACTACTTCTAGACAGCAGATTAAACTTAAAGTTAAAATACTAAGTAGTGCTACTGCTACAAGTCAGCTGCAACAGCATACAAAAGAATTAACTGACAAGGACATTGCTAAATCATTATTTAATAGTATAAATTATAAACTTTCCTGCCTAATTAGAGTAATTTTTAAGCCCTTTTCACCTGCAGAAAGCCTTTTTAACCATCAGAGTAACAGTTTTACCTCAGTAACAGGGCAACATTTTTTTGTTGCTTTCATTTTTCTTTTCCGTTTTTTTAAAGTAACCTCTTGTTTAGTTTATACATTTGTGCAATTCAACTAATGAACTAAAGAAATGAGCAAAGTAAATAACAGAAAAAAGCATTAGTAAAACAAGCGATATACAGAAAGAGAATCATTCTCTCAGTAACGAACAACAGCTCAATAACTTGTTAGCTTCTAAGGCGATTTACCACCTAGGAGCAGTCTCTTTTAGCCCAAAATGCCTTTTCACAGAGAAGAACTTTCCTGAAGTATATCAGTCTGATCCCACCTAGCAAGGTCAGTCCAGCCCTGAAAAAGGAGGAAAGAATAGAGATGTAGGAACATCTTAAAAGGAATATATCTGGGTTAAAAAAAGGTCTGGGATTTCTGACCATATTTATATTGACCAGATGGCCCTTGAGGTTCTGTGAGACACATAGTGATCCCTACATCCCTATTGTCTATATATCATGTCACTGGTCTTGTTGTGTAGTTTATAGTTACAAAAGTTTTCACAGGGCACTAAGCCAAGACTTTTATCAAAAAGAGCTAAGTGTGAGTCAATAGATAGAAAAGCCCCAGCTAAAGTATTTTTATTATTCAGTTAATCTGCTCCTTGCATAATTATTTATGTGTAAGCTCAGCTCTTGTTTAGTTATCACTGAACCCCAGGCAGATAAGGAGTCAAATAAACCTAATACACAGTGCAAGTAGAGGTTGCAGGTCCTATAGTGAAGCAGTGTATATAATACACAGGGACATTACTGGGTACAAGGTGCTATGGAAAGGCAGTGTATGTAATAACCACTGTAATAAACAGGGTAGTTACTAGGTATACAAGGTGCTACAGGGAAGCAATGTGATACCCACCCTTATACACAAGGCAGCTACTAATGTATATCAAAGTTACTGGGTACAATGTGCTTTAGGGATGCAGTATATGTGAAAAACACCCTACTACAAAGGGCAGCTACCGGGTACAAGGTGTTCTAGTGAAGCAGTATATGTAAAAACCACACTGAAACATAAGGCATCTACTGAGTACAAGGTGCTATAGTGAAGCAATATATGTTATACCAACCCTAATACACAATACAGTTATTATGTACAAGGTGCTTTAGAGAGGTAATGTGTACAAAAATTATGCTAATAAACTGGTTCACCATACCACCGGTGCTTGTAACATCTACCCTATTAGACAGTAAAAGCAAAGAGAGCTTTAGTAAAGCTGTGTTGCACTCAGTAATGTGCAGCACAGTCACTAGTTAATATAGTGAGGCAGGCTACAGAATACAGGTGTAGATAATTACTTGTAGAGCAGTACTCACTAATTCACAACTTCACAAGCTTGCAACTCTGTGTTTCTCAATGTATTTGCTATGGCCCGCACTGAGAAATAACGAGGTAGTGAGAAAAAGGGCCAGAACTACATCCTGCATAAATAATAGTGCTGTCAAGCACAGTTTAAAATGGGAGTCACAAGGGGTACAAATTAAAGGGACATTAAACCCCAAAAATTTCTTTAATAATTCAGACAGAGAATACAATTTTAAACAACATTCCAATTTACTTCTATTATTTAATTTGCTTCATTCTTTAGATATCCTTAGTTAAAGAAATAACAATGCACATGGGTGAGCCAATCACATGAGGCATCTATGTGCAGCCACCAATCAGCAGCTACTGAGCCTAGCTAGATATGCTTTTCAGGAAATAATATCAAGAGAATGAAGCAAATTAGATAATAGAAGTAAATTAGAAAGTTGTTTAAAATAGTATTCTCTATCTAAATCATGAAAGAAAAAAATTGGGGTTTAATGTTCCTTTAATGTCCCTACACATGCACCTCCATAGAACCACCTTCAATTGGGCATAAACAATTCAGTTCCCAGTAAGAGCAGCGCAGAGCCAATCAATCCTGTAGAGTAGTCTTGGTTGTACTTTTATTAGCATATTTATCTTTCTTTCATTGTCATTTATATCTCCCAGGGTTATCTTCAGCAAACTCCAAGCTAGAAACTGTAACTATAAAACACCTGTCAAACAACTCCTGGCAATGATCCATGCTATATGTGACATTATTAACTAACTCTACAGATTTCACTTGATTTATTTTCTATTCAAAGGTAAATGTTATTTTATAAATGTATATTTTTGTGCATATTTCTTTATAGGACTATGGGGTTTAATAAACAATGCTGGTATTATGGGAACCCTTGCTCCAATGGACTGGCTGAGCATTGAAGACATAAGAGCGCCTATTGAGGTTAACTTGATAGGATCAATCCACGTTACACTTGTCATGCTCCCCTTAATAAAGAAAGCAAAAGGTCGAATAGTTAACATTTCCAGCGTTGGAGGCAGAGTCGCTGCTAGTGGAGGTGGATATTTTGCATCTAAATACGGTATTGAGGGTTTTAATGACAGCTTGAGGTAAGAAAAATTCATAAATATGCATATAATTTATATATGTATGTTTGTCTGATTTTCAATTAGGGTGAGACAGCTTCTTTACTTTTTACGTTATCGTTAAGAAATTCAGTATAAATTAAAAACAAACCAATATTTCATACACATAGTGGAGACCATTGAAATAAAGTGTAGTACATAAAGAAAAAGGTATCCTATATAGCACTCTTTGACAACATAAACATGAAGGAAACCCTCAAATAGAATTACAATCAGTCAAAAATGTTACAAGTCTAGGGGCCCAATCATCAAAACTTTACCGGATAGATGTGAAAAACCTTTCTGACACACAAAGTGCTGCCTTCAAGGAATTAATCTTAAAAAGTGGCTGTCCCTGTAAGTTGTGAGATGTCTCCCATAGAAATGAATGGAGCTCCCCCAAAAAATAAACTTCTCTGGGGAGAGTGAAGTTATCAGGTATATCTGTATATATCTATGCCTATATATAATCATCTATATAAATACACTTATACATATGCCTATATATGTGTATAGTTGTCTGTAAATACATAGACATATAAATACATACATACATATGTACACACACACTTATATATATATATAACACACATACATATCCTTATTTAGACATGTATATGTATTTATCTCTATGTTAAAGCTCTTTGTCTGCTTTTTTTTCTTCTAACACCTAAGACCTCATGTCTTTGAGCCCCAGAGTCCTAAAGGTGTGGTAAACATTCTAACATAAATCGAGATTGCTCTCAAGCAATTGTGTTTGCTTTCAACTTGTAATACTAGTGGTAAACCGACGAGCGCAAACACTCATGCGCAACTGTTAGTGTTCTACTCTTAATCTGGCCCTTAGTGTTTAGTGCTCCATTAAATGCAGAGAACACCCATTTGCAAGACATATTGTTCTCAAGTTAAAGACTGCCTTTAGATAATTGGAACAGGGGATTCATAGTACAAGTGAGATTTCTTAGAGAATCTCACAAGCCCAGAGAGCTTTAGATTATTGGGCCCTTGGTAGTTCAATTTTTAAATAAAAAAAAAACAAAAAAACAAAGGGGAATATGTAATATAATATTGCAGGACTGTCAAGCTGGTGGTCTATTGACAACAGGAAGATCCACAGATCACAGAAGAAATTTCCCTCTTTTATTTCTTTTAATTCAAAGTTGATATCTATATCTCGATAATTAGGTAAAGTGTACGTAGCAGTTATAGGTAGAGAGTAGATTCTTTGTATTATTTTAGGTATTTGCTGTATGAGTGCTTCACTATTAAGCTATGCATGAATTACATAGAAAAATAAGACTATGGTTACTGAATGAGCCATTTTGTATATTCATTCATATCTAGATGCACAGATCAAATTTTTATTTTTTTTATTTTATTATTTCAATTTCTTTCATGTAATTGGCAAGAGTCCATGAGCTAGTGACGTATGGGATATACAATCCTACCAGGAAGGGGGAAGTTTCCCAAACCTCAAAATGCCTATAAATACACCCCTCACCACACCCACAATTCAGTTTTACAAACTTTGCCTCCCTATGGAGGTGGTGAAGTTTGTGCTTGATTTTCTTCTGTGATATGTGCTTCTCAGCATTTTGAAACCCGAATGTCAGAGGGATGTGAAGGGAGTATCACCTATTGAATTCTATGGTTTTCCTTGCGGGAAATCTTTTCATAGGCTCTCTGTTATCGGTCGTAGAGATTCATCTCCTACCTCCCTTTTCAGATCGACGATATACTCTCATATTCCATTACCTCTAATGATAACTGTTTCAGTACTGTTTTTTTCATATTACTTAAGACACTCTCAGCTATGGTTTGGCACTTTATGTATTAATGTAAAGTTCTAAATATATGAATTGTACTTATATTTGCCATGAGTCAGGTTTATGTATATTTCCTTTTGCAGACTATCAGTTTCAAAATTGGCAAAAAATATTTAGGAAGTTATTTTTTCTTACCTGGGGTATAGTCTTTTCTTTAAAATTGCTTTCATTAATTTTCGCAGGCAAAATTAGGCTCGCAAGGCCGCAAAATGCTAATATTTATTGCTTCATTCTTTGCGCAAGAATTTTTTTGGCGCGAAGGTATTTTCGGTGATGCAAATTCGCCATTTCCGGCGTCTTAGTTGACACCAGGTTCCTTGCACAAGGTTGTGGCTGCCATGACGTGAGTTGCATCATTTCCGGATGTTGTTAGCGCCAAAAAAATTAATTTTGCATTGCGCGTCATACTTGGCGATAAAATAATTTTATTAGTTAAACCCCACTTCCTATGTGACTCTTGCCTTTTTCTATGTTCAGAGGGCTATGCTGTTTGCATTTTTTTCCCATTCCTGAAACTGCCATATAAGGAAATTGATAATTTTGCTTTATATGTTGTTTTTTCTCTTAGATTTGCAAGATGTCTCGATCTGATCCTGTCTCAGAAAGCACTGTTGGATTCCTGCTGTCTGATAACAGTTCTACCAAAGATAAGTGTATCTGTTGTAAATTAGCAGAGATTATTTCTCCAGCGGTAGTATGTAACAGTTGTTAGGATAAGCTTTTAAATGCAGAGAATGTATCCATCAGTACTAGTACAATGCCTGTTGTTCCTTCAACATCTAATGTACATGATATCCCTGTGAATATAAAAGATTTTATTGCTGATGGGATTCAGAAGGCTTTGTCTGTTATTCCACCTTCTAATAAACGTAAAAAGTCTTTTAAAACTTCTCATAAAGTTGATGAATTTCAAATGACCGACAACATACTGATTTATACCCCCTCTGATGAGGATCTATCTGATTCAGAAGATCCTACCTCAGATATTGATACTGACAAATCTACTTATCTCTTTAAGATGGAGTATATTTGTTCCTTATTAAAAGAGGTGTTGATTACTTTGGATATTGAGGAAACTAGTCCTCTTGATATTAAAACTAATAAACATTTAAATTCTGTTTATAAACCTCCTGTGGTTACTTCAGAGGTTTTTCCAGTTCCTGATGATATTTCTGTTATGATTTCAAAGGAATGGAATAGGCCTGGTACTTCTTTTATTCCTTCTGCTAGGTTTAAAAAGTTGTATACTTTGCCAGCAATTAGATTGGAGTTTTGGGTAAAAATTCCCAAAGTTGATGGGGCTATCTCTACTCTTGCCAAGTGTACTACTATCCCTATGGAAGATAGTACTTCCTTTAAGGATCCTTTAGATAGGAAACTTGAATCTTATCTAAAAAAAGCTTATTTATATTCTGGCTATCTTCTCAGGCTTGCCATTTCTATGGCTGATGTTGCAGCTGCATCATCTTTTTGGTTGGAAAATTTAGCGCAACAGGAAACAGATCCTGATTTGTCTAGCATTGTTTGTTTGCTTCAACATGCTAATCATTTTATCTGTGATGCTATTTTCGATATCAGCAAAATTGATGTTAAATCTATGTCTTTAGCTATTTAAGCTAGAAGAGCTTTGTGGCCCAAATATTGGAATGCTGACATGGTATCTAAGTCTAGATTACTATCTCTTTCTTTCCAAGGTAACAATTTATTTGGTTCTCAGTTGGATTCAATTGTTGCAACTGTTACTGGGGGAAGGGAGTTTTTTTTTTAAGGGTAAATCTAGAGCTTCTAATAGTTTTCGTTCTTTTCAACAGAATAAGGAACAGAAAGCCAATCCTTCCCCCAAAGAATCTGGTTCCAATTGGAAATCCAAGCCTTTAAGAAACCAAAGCCTCATTCCAGCTCAGCTGGTGGGGGGCAGATTAAAATTTTTCTAAAACATTTGGGCAGTTTCTGTCCAAAATCAATGGATTCAGAGCATTGTCTCTCAAGAGTATCAAACAGGATTCAGAGTAAGACCTCCTGTGAGAAGATTTTTTTCTCTCATGCGTTCAAGCAAATCCAGTGAAGGCTTAGGCTTTTATGAAGTGTGTTTCAGATCTAGAGTTTTCAGGGGTAGTTATACCAATTCCGTTTCAGGAACAGGGTCTGGGGTTTTATTTAAATCTATTCATTGTCCCAAAGAAAGAAAATTCATTCAGGCCAGTTCTGAATCTTAAAATTTTGAACTGTTTTGTAAGAATGCCAAATTTCAAAATGGTGACTATAAGGACTATTCTGCCTTTTGTTCAGCAAGGTCATTATATGTCCACGATAGACTTATAGGATGCATATCTTCATATTCTGATTCATCCAGACCACTATCGGTTTTCATTTCTAGACAAGCATTACCAATGTGTCGCTCTTCCATTTGGCCTAGCGACAGCTCCAAGAATTTTTTTCAAAAGTTCTCGGTGCCCTATTCTCTGTAATCAGAGAACAGGATATTGTGGTGTTTCCTTATTTGGACGATATTTTGGTACTAGCTCAGTCTTAACATTTTGCCGAATCTCACACAAATCAACTTGTGTTGTTTCTTCAGACATGGTTGGAGGATCAATTTACCAAAAGGTTCCTTGATTCCTCAGACAAGGGTCAACTTTTTAGGTTTTCAGATAGATTCAGTGTCCATGACTCTGTCTTTAAAAGGAAAGAGACAAATGAAATTGGTTTCAGCCTTTCAGAACCTTCAGTTTCAATCATTCCCTTCAGTGGCTATGTGGATGGAGGTTTTAGGTCTCATGATTGCTGCATCGGACGTGATCCCCTTTGCTCGTTTTCATATGAGACTCTCCAGCTTTGTATGCTGAATCAATAGTGCAGGGATTATACAAAGATATCACAATTAATATCCTTAAATCCCAATGTTCAACTTTCTCTGACTTGGTGGTTAAATCACCACCATATAATTCAAGGCCTCTTTTGTTCATCCAACCTGAACTGTAATCACAACAGATGCAAGTCTTTCAGGTTGGGGAGCTGTCTGGGGATCTCTGACAGCACAAGGGGTTTGGAAATCTCAAGAGGCGAGGTTACCAATCAATATTTTATTTTTAGGGCTCTTCATGTTTGGCCTCTGTTGAAGAGAGCACCATTCATTTGTTTTCAGACAGACAATATCACAACTGTGGCATATGTCAATCATCAGGGTGGGACTCGCAGTCCCCTAGCTATGAAAGAAGTATCTCGGATACTTTCTTGGGCGGAATCCAGCTCTTGTCTAATTTCTGCTGTACATATCCCAGGTGTAGACAATTGGGAAGCGGATTATCTCAGCCATCAGACTTTACATTCGGGGGAGTGGTCTCTCCATCCAGATGTGTTTTTTTCAGATTGTTCAGATGTGGGGTCTTCCAGAAATTGATCTGATGGCTTCCCATCTAAACAAGAAACTACCCAGGTACCTGTCCAGGTCTAGGGATCCTCAGGCAGAGTCAGTGGATGCGTTAGCAGTTCCTTGGTTTTACCAACCTGCTTATTTCTTCCAGCCTCTAGTTCTTCTTCCAAGAGTGATCTCCAAGATCATCATGGAACATTAATTTGTAATTCTGGTAGCACCAGCATGGCCTCACAGGTTCTGGTATGTGGACCTTGTCTGGATGTCCAGTTGGCAATCTTGGCCACTTCCTTTAAGACCAGACCTTCTGTCTCAAGGACCATTTTTCCATCAGGATCTCAAATAATTGAATTTGAAGGTATGGAAATTGAACGCTTAGTGCTAAGTCATAGAGGTTTCTCTCACTCAGTGATTGATACTATGTTACAGGCTCGTAAATCTGTTTCTAGGAAGATTTATTATCGAGTTTGGAAGACTTATATTTCATGGTGTTCTTCTCATAAATTCTCCTGGCATTCTTTTAGAATTCCTAGAATTTTACAGTTTCTTCAGCAGTGTTTGGATAAAGGTTTGTCTGCAAGTTCCTTGAAGAGACAAATCTCTGCTCTTTCTGTTTTATTTCGCAGAAAAATTGCTAAGCTTCCTGATATTCACTGTTTTGTACAAGCTTTGGTCCGTATCAAGCCTGTAATTAAATCAATCTCTCCTACTTGGAGTCTTAATTTGGTTTTGAAAGCTTTACAGGCTCCTCCTTTTGAGCCTATGAATTCTTTGGATATTAAACTACTTTCTTGGAAAGTGTTGTTCCTTTTGGCCATCTCTTCTGCTAGAAGAGTTTCTGAATTATCTGCTCTTTCTTGTGAGTCACCTTTATTGATTTTACATCAAGATAAGGCAGTTTTGTGGACTTCATTTACATTTTTACCTAAAATTGTGAATTCTAACAACATTAATAGGGAGATTGTTGTCCCCTCTTTGTGTCCTAATCCTAAGAATTCTTTGGAGAGATCCTTACATTCTCTGGATGTTGTAAGAGCTTTGAAATATTATGTTGAAGCTACTAAATATTTTAGGAAGACTTCTAGGCTATTTGTTGTCTTTTCCGGTTCTAGGAAAGGTCAGAAAGCTTCTGCAATTTCCTTGGCATCTTGGTTAAAGCTTTTGATTCATAAGGCTTATTTGGAGTTGGGTCAGGCCCCGCCTCAGAGAATCACAGCTCATTCTACTAGATCAGTCTCCACTTCGTGGGCTTTTAAGAATGAAGCTTTAGATGATCAGATTTGCAGAGCAGGGACTTGGTCTTCTTTGCATACAATTACTAAATTCTACCGTTTTGATGTATTTGCCTCTTCAGAAGCAGTTTTTGGTAGAAAAGTTCTTCAGGCAGCTGTTTCAGTTTGATTCCTCTGCTTATGTTTTAAGTTTTTTATTTTCAATTATGAGAAAAACTTATTTTTTTTGGTTGTGGATTTATTTTTTTCAGCGGAAAATGGCTGTTTTTATTTTATCCCTCCCTCTCTAGTGACTCTTCTGTGGAGTTCCACATCTTGGGTAATACTATCCCATACGTCATCTGTTATGGACTCTTGCCAATTACATGAAAGAAAACATAATTTATGTAAGAACTTACCTGATAAATTTATTTCTTTCATATTGGCAAGAGTCCATGAGACCCATCCCTTTTATGGTGGTTATGTTTTTTTGTATAAAGCACAATTATATTTCCCGTTTTTTTGTTGATGCTTTTTACTCCTTTTTCTATCACCCTACTACTTGGCTATTCGTTAAACTGAATTGTGGGTGTGGTGAGGGGTGTATTTATAGGAATTTTGAGGTTTGGGAAACTTTGCCCCTCCTGGTAGGATTGTATATCCCATACGTTACTAGCTCATGGACTCTTGCCAATATGAAAGAAATGAATTTATCAGGTAAGTTCTTACATAAATTATGTTTTTGTGCAGGTTTTTGAGAAAACCTGGTATTGACTTGAATACATTGGGTACACTGGGACATACTAGAGAAAATAAAATATGATTGTAAATGCACCTGACCCTTTAGCGTGTAAAAAATAATGGAACAATCACTGTGAAGCATGTAATATGACTGGGAAAAGTGCAGATAAGTCTCTCTTGGAAGTTTGCAAAAGTACTAGAAAAACAGGAGAAATAAATAATAAACATCTCATACTTTGCTTAAAGGAACAGGAACCCCAAATTGTTTCTTTCATAATTCAGATAGAGCATACATTTAAGTTTACTTCTATTAGCAAATTTGCTTTATTTTGGTATCCTTTGTTGAAAAGCATCTAGGAAGGCTCAGGAGCGTGCATGTCGATTACTACATGACAACTGTTTTGCAAGAATTCTTTTAACAGTGTTATACATTTGCAAGAGCACTAGATGGCAGCAGTGTTTGCTACCACAGAGTGCTCCAGAGACATGCACTCTACCTACCTAGGTATGCTCTTCAACAAAGGATGTAGAATGAACATGAGTAAGAAGCAGATTTGATAACAGAAGTAAATTTGAAACTCTGTTTGCTCTGACGGAATCATGAAAAATATTTTGGACTTCATATTATTTTAAGGGATGTATGCATTGTTAAAAAATTAATGAGCAAGAGTTTAGAAAAAACATTTTTTATAGGAATATTTATAGGACTGGAAACAAATTGAAGTTTAAAACATTTATGATTAGAAATCTAAGAAAATCCTATAATAAACTCACAAATCTGCTTAATGTTCTAACTGAAAAAACTCTAAACCACAATTTTCTTTTCCCAAAGGCGAGATATGAAAACATTTGGAGTAAAAGTTTCTTGCATTGAACCTGGACTTTTTGATACTCCCATGACAGATGCTATAAAGGTTATTAATAAGCGAAAGGATCTCTGGAAACAACTTCCATTGGAACTTCAGAAGGAATATGGAGACAATTACATACAAAAGGGTAACAACAACAATATATGTACAGTATTATAATAATACCTGTTGGCGCTCTACAAATACCTGATAATAATAATTAAAATAGTATATCTATGGGCAAATAACTTTATGACAATGGACAAGCTCTTACTTATGTTCCCTTAATATAAATATTTAGCTTAAACTATGTATCTTCCCCCAATACTTGTGAGATCAACAGGAAGCAAACTCAGCTTCTAAACCACAAACTGTTTATATAACCACAGTTTCAAAATTTTGATTGAAAGGTTATGTAAGAAATGCAGCTTAAAGGGACAGTGAAGTAAAAAAAAAACTTTCATGATTTAAATAGGGCATGTAATTTTAAACAATTTTCCAATTTACTTTTATTACCAATTTTGCTTTGTTCTCTTGATATTCTTAGTTGAATGCTAAATCTAGGAGGTTCATAAGCTAATTTCTTAGACCTTAAAGGCCACCTCTAATCTGAAAGCATTTTGACAGTTTTTCACAACTAGAGGGCTTTAGTTCATGTGTTTCATATAGATAACATTGAGCTCAGGCACGTGAAGCTCCTAGGAGCAAGCACTGATTGGCTAAAAATGCAAGTCTGTCAAAAGAACTGAAATAAGGGGACAGTTTGCAGAGCCATAGATACAAGGTAATTACAGAGGTAAAAAGTATATTATTATAACTGTGTTGGCTATGCAAAATTGGGGAATGGGTAATAAAGGGATTATCTACCTTTCAACAACAACAATTCTGGTGTTTACTGTCCCTTTAAGTTAAGAGATTAACTGAATATTTTAAGGTACTTTTTATTCACAACATTTCTAAAAATCCAGTGGTTTTAAAAGAGAAACCTCTCAGAGAGCGGTGTGTATGGGCAACAAAGTAATTACCTTTATAAAAAAGAAAAGTCTGATATGTTGTCCCTGTTAGGCTTAAAATCTGTGTAAGTAGAAAGCCAAAGGGTTAAACTTTGTGCATCTGGTTATTTTTTAGTAGACAAAATCTCACTTAGAGATAGCTGACAGGTACTGGATAAATAGTGATCCGTATAGAATATGTGTGTCAATGTACTCCTCTGTTGCTATATGTATTGAGATAGTCTTTTTAGTTGTGTCACTAGCGTGATAGAATATCTTTGCTTTAATGTGTGGCAAACATAATATCAAATAGTGATAGTCAGATGCATATATGAATAACAACGCTCACTCACCGGGTCCTCATTCGTAAGCAGGCTTTACCTTTTCCTGTGTCTATCATCAGGAATGGCTCCTTGATGTTGTAGGCCAAGTGCCAAGTTGTGGATGCATAGGGGGCCAGGTTCTCCTCTGTTTGACGTGCAGCAAATGTTTGCAGGGAGCGTTCAAATCAGCTGGATGTGGTTACAACCCTTAGACAAACCGCTAATCAAGTAAATAGCAAGCAAAAAATCACGGAGGTGAAAGAATCCAGCTGCCAATGATCCTAACATCAAGGATAAAAAGAAACTTTTATTGATATACACTAAGACGACTTTACATCAAGTCAGAAGAGTAACTATATCACAGCCAGCGGAACTGCTAACAGCATATATCACACATCCAACATGTTTCGTGCCATTACAGCACTTCGTCAGGGATAGAGTTAAAGGGGCCGAATTATCGACGGAAACAGCAATTATGAAGCCCGATCTCATATGATTGGGGCGGATTGAAACCCCGATTGGCCGTGAATTTGCAGGGGGCGGGATTGCATAAGCAGTTCACAAGAACTGCTTGTGCAATGATAAATGCAGACAGCGTATGCTGTCCGCATTCATTGATGTCTGTCGGACATGATCCGCTGAGCGAATAATGTCGGAAAGACCGTTGATAAATCGGCCCCAAGGTCTATACTCTAGGGTTTAAAACTATTAAGGATGCAATCAGCAGAGTTTAATGGCTCTCAGCCAATAGTTTTATCAGTATTCAAAAAGTGGCATCTAAATGATTCTGATTGGTTATTCATACTGATTGGATCGATATACAAAAAGAGAATTTATTTTAAAATTATTAGTGCAAAAAAACTCTATGTCAGACATATATGCGAACGTACTAGATAAAGTGTGCTTACATTACACATATTGGACTTAGTAGTATAGAGGTTATAGGGAATGTTATTTGCATTTGTATTGCTATATATTCATTGGGATTAACCCTTCACGATCTGAGGCTAGTATAAAGTTAATCATATGGGAGCAGAGACTCAGTTTAAAATGTATATTCACACGATTACTCAGTGCAAGATGTTTCTTCATTAAGTTACATTGTATTGACCTCTACATCCCAAAATAAAATGAAATATAAAAAAACATTTTTGTTTGTTAGATATCTTGTAGTTTACAGGAGTTAGACATTACTGCCTTGCACATTTTATTTATGTTAAATATGTTTAGTGCTTTAAAGTGTCTTGTGCTAGCGTTAAATTAAACTAAATAGAGTAAAATAATAATGTAGAAATTAGCTCAAATTTAAATGTGATCTTAAAAAACATCTTATTGTTCTATTCTTAATTTAGTGTTCTATAAAGACAATGCTAATCTAGTGTGGGCTTTGTATGTTATTCTCTTGAAAAGAGAATGTTAGTGATATAAATAACACCTAAGTTTATATGTGGCAAGGCTACTAATTGTAAATCCGTAGTATTAGCCATATAGTGTTTTGGAAATGCCTTAATTACATGTGAAAAGTTTTAAACATCAAACTAGGTAAAAAAAAAAGTGAAAAATGCTTTACGCTTATTTGTGCTTTTCTAGAAAAATGTATTAAAAATTAATGGTGAAGTGGGAAAGCATTACGCTTTCTTTTACATTTAAAAAATAAATCAAAACTTGATGATAATTGAGCATATTTGTAGTATGATATTAACACAATTGAAAAGTTGTTAATATATATATATTGATAAAATATTAACTAATGTAAAAATAAAGCCTTAGTTCATATCTCCAGTCTATTGTCTTGGAGTTTTAAACCTATTAGTTATTGTAGCCAAGCAGTATATCACAATAATACAAAGTCACCACCAACAGGCTATAATATAGTTTAGAGACAAAGATCTTGCAGATAAACAGGATTGGGAATCAAAGACATAATGCCTAACCAACAAATAGTTTAATGTCAGATTTTTTATTTATTCCCTTTGGAACCCCGGATTCTAATGTAAATATCCAGGAGGTCTCACATTTGTTCAGTTTGGTATGTCTATTACCCCCTGCGATTCATTTTGGTATATGGTCTATTGCTTTAAACAAAAAGTATGGTAATGGGTTGTCACTGTGTGATAAAAAGTGTTTAGCAACTGGAATTTTGGGTACCTCATCAGTAAATGATTGAAGATGTTCTATAATTTTGTCTTTGAGCATACGTGAGGTACGACCTACATATTGTTTATTTGCATGTTATTAAGTACAATACAAAGACAGAATAACACGTTAATTTGATTTTGAAAGTGTCCCCTGTTTGGCTGGAGGACATGGCGTTAACATCTGCATATTCACAGGATTTGCATGGTCTTATGCCACATATATAAAAAGCCATCTTAGGGTCCAGCCCTAAGTTTTCTTTGGGGTGTCTCTCTTATTGTCAAAATGTTTTTGAGGGTGTCACCAATTGTGCTTGCTTTTCTTGAGTCAAGCTTTATGTTCTCAAGCACTTCTTTGTCTAGTAACTTATCCTTGTCAAGAATGGCTAAATGTTTCTTTATAATTGAGCATATTTGCTGATATTGTCTGCTGTAAGGAGTGGAGAAGACTACTGTATTTTGTGTAAAGTCTGAATTTCTCTGTGTACTATCTTTTTAAAGATCTTCCATATTCATAGTGGAAACATCTTGTGCTATATTGGTAAGATCATTCTTCTTATAGCCCCTAGTTGTTAATCTGTTTGTAAGCTCTTCTGCTAGAGTTTTATATCTGGATAGGCTAGTGCAGTTTCTACGTAGGTGCATGTACTGGCATTTAGGACTCCCTCTTTTCAAATGTTCTGGATGGTGAAATTTTTTTCTAAGGATAGTATTACCAGCTGTATGCTTGCGATAGGTCTCTGTCTCAATCTTATTAGTAGAGATCCTCAGCAATACATCCAAAATAGCCAATTCAGTAGTGAAGCTGTTATATGTAAACTTTAAATTCATGTCATTGTTGTTTAAATACATCATGAATTGCTGTAGTTGTTCTGTGTTGCCTCTCCAAATTAGTAGAAGATCATCTATATACTTAAAATAAGCTCTTATATAAGTTTTATAGGGGTTGATATCTGTGTAAATTTTAATTAGTTCAAAGAAACGTAAGTACAAGTTGGCATATGAGGGGGCAAATTTCGCCCCCATTGCCGTGCCACATTTTTGAAGATAGAAATAACCCATGAAAAGAAAATAATTGTGGGACAAGAGGTATCCTGTTGCCTCAATTAAAAAGCCCACAAACTCTGCATCAAAGTTAGTTAACATATTTAACATTTGGTGTAGGGCAAAAAGCCCTTGTGTATGTGGGATGCATGAGTAAAGTGAGGATACATAAATTGAAAACAATAAACAATTTTCATCTATAGGGACTTCTTCAAGCATATTCAGAAGGTGTTTTGTATCTCTGACATGTTCTGGGGTAATGTATACAATAGGCTGTAAATGGGCATCAATACATGCATCTAGTTTTTCACCCAGGGTACCTATGCCAGAGATGATCGGTCTTCCTGGTGGGGATATTGAATCTTTATGTACCTTAGGGATATGCTTGAAAACTGAGACTTGGGGATAAGTATTAAGTAACTTTGACTTTTTCTGCTGTTGCTTTGGTGATATGCCCTCTGCAGATTGATTGATCAATGCATTTTTCAAGTTCCAATTGAAAATTAATAGTGGGATTGAAACTAAGTCTGGTATAGGTGCTACAGTCTTCAAGCTGTCTCAAAGCTTCTGAGACATACTTGTCTTTATTTTGAACAACAACTGAGCCTCCCTTATCAGTTAGTGATTACCAAATTTTTGTTATTTTTCAATTTGTTCCACGCTAATCTTTCATTTTTTGTTAAATTGTTTGGCTTCTTTGTTGTTTTGCTTATTTTTGTTTTTTGATGAAGATCTATTAACTCTTTTTCAACAATAGTATGGAAGGCTTCAAGAAGATCCCCTCTCATTTGTACAGGGTAAAACTTATCATTCTAACAACTAGATTACGAGTTTTGCGTTAGAGGCTATTCGGTGCTAACGAGCAGTTTTCTCTCACCGCTCACTAACCTACAGCACTGGTATTACGAGTTTTCAGAAACCCGGCGTTAAAAGACAAAAAGTGAGTGTTGAGCAAAATTTTGCTACAAATCTCACTTCAATATCAGTGCTGCTTAAGTCAGCGGTGAGCTGGTATAACGTGCTCGTGCACGATTTCCCCATAGGAATCAACAGGGAGAGCCGGCTGAAAAAAAGTCTAACACATGCAAAAAAGCATAACTTACTAACGCAGCCCCATTGATTCCTATGGGGACACCCTAACATGAACCCAGAGTCTAAACACCCCTAATCTTACACTTATTAACCCCTAATCTGCCGCTCCCAACATCGCCGACACCTACATTATATTATTAACCCCTAATCTGCCGCTCCGGACACTGCCGCCACCTACATTATACTTATGAACCCCTAATCTGCTGCCCCCAACATCGCCACCACCTACATTATATTTATTAACCCCTAATCTGCCGCCCCCAATGTTGCCGCCACCTACCTACACTTATTAACCCCTAATCTGCCGCCCCCAACGTCGCCGCCACTATATTAAAGTTATTAACCCCTAAACCTAAATCTAACCCTAAACCTAACACCCACTAACTTAAATATAATTACAATAAATCTAAATAAAAATTACTATCATTACCTAAATAATTCCTATTTAAAACTAAATACTTAACTATAAAATTAACCCTAAGCTAGCTACAATATAACTAATAGTTACATTGTAGATATCTTAGGGTTTATTTTTATTTTACAGGCAAGTTTGTATTTATTTTAACTAGGTAGAATAGTTATTAAATAGTTATTAACTATTTAATAACTACCTAGCTAAAATAAATACAAAAGTACCTGTAAAATAAAACATAACCTAAGTTGCAATTACACCTAAAACTACACTATAATTAAATAAATAAATTAACTAAATTAAATTAAATACGATTACATAAATTACATACAATTAGCTAAATAAATTAAATTAGCTAAAGTACAAAAAAAACACTAAATTACAGAAAATAATAAACAAATTACAGATATTTAAACTAATTGCACCTAATCTAATAGCCCTATTAAAATAAAAAAGCCCCCCCAAAATAAAAAAAAAAAACCCTAGCCTAAACTAAACTACCAATAGCCCTTAAAAGGGCCTTTTGTGGGGAATTGCCCCAAAGTAATCAGCTCTTTTACATGTAAAAAAAATACAAACAACCCCCCCAACAGTAAAACCCACCACCCACACAACCAGCCCCCCAAATAAAAACCTAACTAAAAAAAACTAAACTCCCCATTGCCCTGAAAAGGGCATTTGGATGGGCATTGCCCTTAAAAGGGTTTTCCTGCCCAAACCCTAATCTAAAAAATAAAACCCACCCAATACACCCTTAAAAAAACCTAACACTAACCCCCTGAAGATCGACTTACCGGGAGACGTCTTCATCCAAGCCGGGCGAAGTGGTCCTCCAGACAGGCAGAAGTCTTCATTCAAGCCAGGCAGAAGTCGTCCTCCAGATGGGCAGAAGTCTTCATCCAAGCCGGGCAGAAGTAGTCCTCCAGATGGGCAGAAGTCTTCATCCAAGCTGGGCAGAAGTGGTCCTCCAGACGGGCAGAAGTCTTCATCCAGATGGCATCTTCTATCTTCATCCATCCAGCGCGGAGCGGGTCCATCTTCAAGACATCCGACGCGGAGCATCCTCTTCTGGTGACGACTAACACAGAGTGAAGGTACCTTTAAGTGACGTCATCCAAGATGGCGTCCCTTAGATTCCAATTGGCTGATAGAATTCTATCAGCCAATAGGAATTAAGGTAGAAAAAATCCTATTGGCTGATGCAATCAGCCAATAGGATTGAAGTTCAAAAAATTGGCTGATCCAATCAGCCAATAGGATTGAACTCACATTCTATTGGCTGATTCAATCAGCCAATAGAATGTGAGTTCAATCCTATTGGCTGATTTCATCAGCCAATAGGATTTTTTCTACCTTAATTCCGATTGGCTGATAGAATTCTATCAGCCAATCGGAATTTAAGGGACACCATCTTGGATGACGTCACTTAAAGGTACCTTTATTCTGTTTTAGATGTCACCAGAAGAGGATGCTCCGCGTTGGATGTCTTGAAGATGGACCCGCTCTGCGCCGGATGGATGAAGATAGAAGATGCCATCTGGATGAAGACTTCTGCCCATCTAGAGGACCACTTCTGCCCGGCTTGGATGAAGACTTCTGCCCATCTGGAGGACCACTTCTGAACGGCTGGGATTAAGACGTCTCCCGGTAAGTCGATCTTCAGGGGGTTAGTGCTAGGTTTTTTTAAGGGTGTATTGGGTGGGTTTTATTTTTAGGTTAGGGACTTTGAGCGGGAAAAGAGCTAACTGCCCTTTCAAAGGAAATGCCCATCCAAATGCCCTTTTCAGGGCAATGGGGAGATTAAGTTTTTTTAGTTAGGGTTTTATTTGGGGGGTTGGTTGTGTGGGTGGTGGGTTTTACTGTTGGGGGGGGTTGTTTGTATTTTTTTTTACAGGTAAAAGAGTTGATTACTTTGGGGCAATGCCCCGCAAAAGGCCCTTTTTAAGGGCTATTGGTAGTTTAGTTTAGGCTAGGGTTTTTTTTTATTTTGGGTTTTTATTTTATTTTAATAGGGCTCTTAGATTAGGTGTAATTAGTTTAAATATCTGTAATTTGTTTATTATTTTCTGTAATTTAGTGGGGGGGGGTTGTACTTTAGCTAATTTAATTTAATTTAGCTAATTGTATGTAATTTATTTAATTGTATTTAATTTAGTTAATTTATTTAATTATAGTGTAGTGTTAGGTGTAATTTTAACTTAGGTTAGGTTTTATTTTACAGGTACTTTTGTATTTATTTTAGCTAGGTAGTTATTAAATAGCTAATAACTATTTAGTAACTATTCTACCTAGTTAAAATAAATACAAACTTGCTTGTAAAATAAAAATAAATCCTAAGCCAACTACAATGTAACTATTAGTTATATTGTAGCTAGCTTAGGGTTTATTTTACAGGTAAGTATTTAGTTTTAAATATGAATAATTTAGTTAATGATAGGAATTTTTAGTTAGATTTCTTTTAATTATATTTAAGTTAGGGGGTGTTAGGGTTAGGGTTAGACTTAGATTTAGGGGTTAATAACTTTAATATAGTGGCGGCAACGTTGGGGCGGCAGATTAGGGGTTAATAAATGTAGGTAGGTGGCGGCGATGTTAGGGACAGCAGATTAGGGGTTAATAATATTTAACTAGTGTTTGCGAGGCGGGAGTGCCGAGGTTTAGGGGTTAATATATTTATTATAGTGGCGGCGATGTCCGGTTGTTTATGGGTGTTTGTGTACTTTTTAGCACTTTTGTTAAGAGTTTTATGCTATGGCTTTGTAGTGTAAAACTCTTAACTACTGACTTTAAAATGCGGTACCAGTCTTGACAGGAGAGGGTCTACCGCTCACGTTTTGGCAGACTCGTAATACCGGCGCTATGCAAGTCCCATTGAAAAAAGAGAATACGCAATTTACATAAGTGGATTTGCGGTATTGCCAAGTCTGGCCAAAAAAGTGAGCGGTAAACCTGTACCTGCAAGACTCGTAATACCAGCGGGCATTAAAAAGCAGCGTTAGGACCAGCCGACACTGCTTTTTAAGCTTACCACAAAACTCGTAATCTAGGTGTTAGTGTTTATTTTTACTGAGGGGATGATATGTGTAGTAGGTTCATGTCTCATACTCTCTCTATTTAAATTCATCAGATCTATAAGACTACACTGTTCATCAAAGTTAAGGCCATGATTTTGTGTAAAAATTAATTTTACTCCACTACTGGCCCTTTCATCTGCTGCTACTTCTGTATATGTCTGTTTGTCTACAATAAAATGTATTTTTAAAGTAAGTCAGAGTGTAAATGTATTAACAACAACCAATGTGTTAAATAAAGAAAAATCAGTTGTGGGGGCAAAGGTAAGTTCTTTTGAAAGAACTCTTATTTCTGTCTCTGATAATGGAGTATCAGACAGACTGATTACACTTATTTCTTTAGGCTCTTCCTCATGCCCCCCCCCTTCTTCTGCTCGGGTATCTGGCTGGTAAATCCTTTTCTTCTTCCCCGTTTTTGACTGTCTCTTTTGACTAATTTCCATAATTTTGTTGGAGGGTGTCGCTAGTATTTCCATCTTTGGGGTGTACACTTCTTTCTTCAGCCATTCCATTGACTGGGGTAGATGACCTAGGGCTGTCTACAGATGAAGTTTTTAAACTTGAAAAAGTTACCCTTTTATTAGTTTGGCCCTTTTTGTTGTTCTTTTGTTGTTGATTTTTAAAATTCCTTGACTTGTTGTTACTCCTTTGTATTGTGCTCCAGTTGTAGACAACATCCAGTTAATAGTCTTTGTAATGACTTACATCTACAAACTAGTTCAAAATATTAAAAAGATGACAAGGATGCCCTTGACACTGTTACATTCCAAAAAGAAAAAAAGAATAATATAATTTTATTAGGAACAAAACTTCTATAAAAACACAATCTTTTATTAATTTGATTTTGATAATAAATGTGTATATAAAGGTAGTGCAAGATGGTGGCTGTGCATCTTTTTGTTTAAAAACAAACTGAAAAAACTGAAGTTGCTGGCTAAGGGGATGAATTTTTATCTTAGGAGGTTTCCAATGAGTTCCCCCAATACGCGTTTCTCTAAAGGCTTCTTATGTTAGGGGAATTCTTCAGAGCTACGTCTCCTTTATTTTAATTTGCTTACTGAAATTAGCTTTGCAATCATACAGAAGGGGAACAGTTATATAGGGGGGGGGGGTAAAAGAAAATATAATTTGTAGTATATTATCTATTTTGAATTCCTTATTTAATGTATATGTGGAACAATATAATTTTAAAACTACCACTAAAATTGAGTTAATATCTTGTTTACAACAAGGAATGAATCTTCATATAATTTTATAATGACAAACATACTAAGATAGCAATTCATCCTCTTAGACAGCAACTTCGATCTTTCAGTTTAAGAGCTAGATTACAAGTAGCATGCTTTTAAGTGCTCTCATTCAAGTGCAAACACTGCTGGAAGTTAACATTTACAGCGGGTGGGTTATCGCACGTATTACAAGTTGAAAGTAAATTGCGAGCAAACAAATCCCAATGCTTGCTTACTTCAGTACTTCAGATATTGCGTACCTGCTAACTTATTCTCCCCATAGACTTTAATGGAAGCGTTATTAAATATATTCTAAATATATATATGCATATATATATATATATATATATATATATATATATATATATATATATATATATATATATATATATATATATATATATATATATATAATTATTATAATACCGGCACCACGTAATACCAAATTCACTCAACCTGACGGAATTTATTCATATTTCCCATTCCAATGTTCTTTACATAGAAGAAAATGTTCTTTTTATTTTTAAATATATAAATAATATTTTCTTGTAATATATATATATATATATATATATATATATATAAATATATATATATATATATATATATATATATATACAGGTGTATCTATATATATATATATATATATATATATATATATATATATATATATATACAAGTTATATATACACTCACCGGCCACTTTATTAGGTACACCTGTTCAATTGCATGGTAACACAAAATGCTAATCAGCCAATCACATGGCATCAACTCAATGCATTTAGGCATCTAGACATGGTGAAGACGACTTGTTGTTGGTTAAGGAGAAAAAACCTCTCTAAAGCGGAGAGGTGGATGGGAGATATTAAATCTCTTATATGACCTAAAAGGGTAGACCTAAGTATCCCTATAGAGGTAGTGCCTAATACCCAATATCATAGATTCTAAAAAAAAGGGGGAGAGCGGAGCAAAAAGGTATTATATAGCACACTTGGATAAGAGACTTAATGTGTCCAAAGAGGACATGGACTAGGAGGACAACAATGACTAATTAAAATATAACTTTTAATAATCAGTTTAAAAAGTGTGAACAACCATGTTTAATTAAAAAATATCTCACGATACACCATTGGATACTGCAGTGGACCCATTGTATATTCGTCCAATAGCTTATTATTAGTGTATACACTGGGATAAAGGCGGTTTTCGTTTGTCAACTGATTGGTAAATTCCCAAAGGTTCCCAAGGAATCACTATTTTGGTTATATACCCAGTTCTTAGACGTAAAGATTCTATTATAGATCACTATTTGGATGTATACCCAGTTCTAGAACGTAACAATTTTATTATAAGATATCATGAAATACCGTTCACATATCCACACATATTATACCGTTAATGCAAGTTACAAAGGAGTGCTGATTGTGTGTCATGTTCTTGTGGTGCACAATGCTCTCTCAAAAATATGCATAATAAGTCACCGGAACTGTTGGTTATATTGGAGGCGGTCTAGAATTGTCACTTATTAGTGGATTGCGGTGATATTGCTATTAAAGTTACACATACAGTTCTAAGGTTTAGTAGTTATATTACAAGGTATCAGATTGTATCACTGACATCTCCACATATCTGTTCCTATTGATGTGGTATATACAGTGGTTCTGTCTGTATGTCAGATATTATTAAAGTGCAGAGTGTACATATAACACATCACTGATAATGTTATCTTGTATAGAGGTAGTCTATAATTATATTGCAGTACCCTATGGTGTAACGTGAGATATTTTTAAATTAAACATGGTTGTTTACACTTTTTATTAACAATGGATTGGGTGAAGCGCTGAATCTATCCTCCACAGCCTCACTGAAAAACACTACCCCCTTCCTGGATAGTATATAATTCAAATAAATCAATCAAAAATAGATACAGTGGGCGCATACAGCGGAAGGATATGTAGATATGTATGTTTAAATCACTTTATAGGCAAAATTGTGACCACATTGAATACTTTTTTCTTTTGGTCTATACTATATGACCCCGTTAAAAGAATATAATAAATTTAGAAACCGTTTCTATTATTTGGACAGTTCAACCTTATACATGAAAGTTAAAAGATAAAAGTTAAAACAAGCTGAAAATATCCACTCACTCCCAACTATAGTTGTTCATACAAACACTCACACTATCATAAAGCAATAATAGGCTCAAGTTGATAAAATGGTATCCAGTTCACAATATAAAAAGGTGTGTATACAATATAACAACATCTAATTCCCAGATAACAAAATTGTGCTTGATTTAGAAATGTCCCCTATTCAATTCAGAGGTGGAAATTCCCCTTAAATGTTTCTGTATCCTTAAGAGTTAATGTTGGATCTATTACTTATAGCAACCCGTTACAGCAGGGCTAATTGTTTCTCAGAAAGTTCCCAAGAACAAAATACTTCCAACCGTCTGTATTTATCACCGGCGCTGTTTAAAGTTCACAGTGAATATGTTAATTCAAAGAGGTGCTTCCTCACTTTTCTATAAGAATCCGTTTATGCTGAAAACAAGTTTGTGACACAGTGAGGCTATGCCACCTTCTTACCGTGTCTCTGTGTTAGGTGTTACTCATTGGCCGTCTTACTCGATCTGCCAACTTACTGCGGCTCTCGGTCTCCGTAGTTGTACGTCACCTGGTTTCCGGAACCCCAAGGTGATTCTGACTTGCGCAAGCCTTTTGTTTTCTACTTTCCATATGAACAACTATAGTTGGGAGTGAGTGGATATTTTCAGATTGCAAAACCCGACGTTCACTAACCAAAGGGCTTTGGCAGTACTGTAAAATCAATAACATATTCTCCCCATAGAAGTCAAACCCAACAGAAGGTATGAATATTCATATTTAAAATGTTCTTCACATTCATTTTTCTCTATATATGTATATACCTATACCTGTTTGTCTATTCCTATAAATATATAGGTACATATATTTATTTTACATTAACATTATCAGATATATAGAAATATATATTTAATAATAAAAATGACTTTTTTTTAACTATGTAAAGAACAGGATTGTAAGATATGTGAAACGCGTTTTGTGCTTTAGGTCTAACGATATGTCGGGTTAGCATCCATTGTTAACCTCAACAGGCGTTATTGAAAAATTAAAGATAGAATATTAAAATTTTTTAACAATAATTATTATAAATTGTTTATACATACTGTATAAAATAAAGAATATATGTATTTTTTACAATAAGTATTAACAATTTATCATAATAAATGTATAATATTTTTTTAATAACTATTAATATTTTTTCATATTTTGGACTAGATTACAAGTGGAGCGTTAAATATCGCTTTCTGAAAAGTGATATTTGCGCTCCATTGAGTAATACCTGTGCACACTAATGTGCGCTGGTATTACAAGTTGTCAGCAATGCGCTTAGGTTCTGTGCCATGCTTAGGCATGGCACAGAACCTAAGCATAGCGAAGGGGGTAAGTAGCGCAGCGATGGGCAACAAATATAAATATAAATATATATGACTATATACATATATATTTATCTGTTAAAATGTGTATATACACATATTAACACATACTGTAAATATATATGTATACAAGCATTTACATATATATTTACTGGGAACACACACTCTTCTGTGCCGTTTTTTAAAATACACTACACTGTGTTTTGGGGGCATTTAGGGCACATTTATAAAATTAACCAGAGATCTGATCTCTGGTTAATTTTATAAGCGCTAATTGCTACTGCAATATTTGCCCGTTTGTGGGCGCGCAATAATTTAATGCTCCACTTGAAATCTAGCCCTTTATATTTAATAGTTTAATAACACGCACTGAGGTTAGCAATTCTTCATGTGCGCTAACCCAACACCACAATATTTTATAGATAGATAGATGATAAACATATATACAGTATATATATATATATATATATATATATATATATAAATATGTACACATATACACTGTGTATATATATGTGTGTGTATTATATATATATATATTTATATATATATATATATATATATATATATATATATATACAGGTCCCAAAATTTCAAGTCCTAAGCTATAGCAAAGCCAAAATGTTACTCGGCACTTCTGATCCCACCCATCACCAGCCAACATCGCATCCACTAGCCACCCACACCACACTGTCAAACCGTTAACAAAAAATGTCAAACCATTTAACAATTTAAAAAAAACAGGGATATGCACAGATATAACCAAGTAAACAATAGATATAAATATTTTTGAAACAGTCATGTATATAAAAATGTCAATTAAACCTTAGCATTTTAAACTATTTACTCATTCCTATAAGATCATTCCAGCATAAACCACATGGTGCAGACAACAAAATTCTTACTATTTACTACTAAAACAGCAAAAGAGACCAATATTATGAGAAGGTTCTGTGTGACTTCAGTATACAAGAAAATATCATCCTTCTTTATGTGACTTCATACAGTGTCTATCAAGTTCATTTCAATGTGGTACACTTGGCACACATCAGTCAGACAATAGGAAATTTAACAATTTTTTTGGCATATTTTACTCTTAAAATACTAGTGTACTTTTCCTGGAACATTAATTCTTATTTCCGAATTCTATTGGGAATATTTCAAAGTGGCACACAGAACCTGGTGCCTGTCATTACAGCAATTATCTGTAACATTCCCTTAAAACTAGGCTTACCATAACAATTCCACAACTTCTTTATATGAACATGTATCCAGGTATTTCAAGGAAAGTTTAGTCAGCAAGCCCTTTGGAATTAATTTCTGGTTGCAAAGTAACTCATATTAAGAGACTAGGGGCTAAGATATTGTGTGCGCAAGCCCTAAAGGGATGTGATGCCTGTTTTTCTCAAATATACTAGTACCAATTCACTTATTGTATGATGACATAAATACTAAAAAAAAACATTAAAACGCTATAGCCTTAGCCTGTTTATTTCCAATACAGAGTATGTATATATACTGTACAGATGCACACATACGATATTGTATACTGACAGACACAGTTGCATAGCCAGCCAGCCAGCCAAATGTGTCAGGGTGGCCGTGCTCACCTTATAGTAGACGTCAAACTGAATATTCTCTGGCACAGAACTATTTCCCGGCGAGAGCGGCTGTAGTTATCCACCACCGCTGAGATGGCTGTATTATACAGGGTCTCCTGGATCCACTACAGCTTCACAGCTGCCATTATTATTATTACTATTATTATTATCATTTATTTGTAAAGCGCCGCCAAATTCTTTAGCACTGGAATTCCATAGCGCTGGTAGTTTTTTTAATAAGGAAGGGATGAATTCTGCCATGATAATATAGGCCAAAATACATTGGTTTTGCAGGAGGCTCTCTGGCTTGCTGTGTCCAGATACCAACAACTCCCTGTGGGAGCATAGATGCCAGTGACACAAAATCAAAGCAAACGACTACATTTATGAATGCTAACCACCTCCATGAAGGAGAGTACACGGTTTACCGCATCAGCAGATATACGGCCAAACAATGCAGATAGTTTCATTCCATGTTTTTGGGAGAGCAACAGTATTTCACATCTTTAAAGTTAGCATTATAGTGACCACAGACCCAGGTTATGACTTCCCTTGTTCCCAAATATATAAGATGTCTGTAATAAAGTCTTGTTTGCCTATGAAGGTGTAGTGTATTTTTTCTAAAGATAAGATATGGTCTACTTCTTTCAATCACATGGGGAGATTAGGGGTCTGTGTAGACTTCCAGAACCTAGGTATTAGGCGCTTGGTGCAGTTAAGCATACACCAAAATAGCTGTCTTCGGTATAAGCAGGATATAGGGGGAGTGTCATGTAGTAAAATCATACTAGGAGAGAGTGTGATATTGAGCCCTAATGTAGCATTGATATATTTGGTGATATCCTTCCAGTATGTTTGGAGGAAGGGGCATGACCACTATATGTGAAAGCGTCCCCATTCCACCACAGTGTCTCCAACATAGAGAGGAGGAGTTTGGGTATATACTATGGAGTCATGCAGGGTTAGATACCATCTGGATAGTAGCTTGTAGTTCATTTCTGCGAACACTAATGAGAGGGATGATTTTTTGGTTTCCACAAAAATGTGACTCCATTGAGCTTCAGTTAGAGTGAAACTAAGTTCTTTTTCCCATTTAGGTATATAAGAGGGTTGTTTGGCAGGGTATGAGCCTCTAAGTAATTTGTATATAAAGGAGATGTGGGATCTTGTCATAGATGGGGTAGTGCAAAGTGTTTCAAAAGGGTTGAGAGGTCTGGTAAGGTCGACAGTGTAGGGACTGTTAATTATGGCTTTTCTTAGTTGTAGGTAGGGGAACCAGAGATGAAAAGGGGGGCCGAGCAATTGGGAGAGTTCTTGTTGCGTGCGGATCTGGTCTTTATTAAGCACCAAATGTGCTGGGACATTGGAGGGAGATTCAGCGATGATCGGGGTTTGCAAGGAAAAGAGGGTTATTAAGAAGAGGGGTAAGGGGAGAGGGTATGGTCAAGATTAGTTTGTCTAAGGCTAGGGTTTTCTCCCACACTTTCAGAGTAGCAGCCACGTAATAGTTTGTTTGAGCTTCTGGGGGTCTGTATCTGGACGGAGACCAGCACAAATCTCCAAGATTATATCCACCAATTAAGGAGGATTCTAGTTGTACCCAGGGCTTCTTGTGATGTGGTTGCTTCCACGCCACTATCTGCGCTAAATGAGCTACCCTATAGTATGAAGATAGATTTGGGGCACCTAGACCGCCGTGCTCTCTATCAAGATATAACGTACCCTTAGTCACTGTAGCACGTTTCTGAGCCCAGATAAAAGAGTCAAACAATTTTTGCTGTTGTATTAAGTACGAGGGAGGGATATCCAGAGGGAGGACCTGAAACAAGTACAGAAATGTAGGAAGGAGGTTCATTTTGAGCGCATTAACCCGTCCTATCCAAGAAAGATGGCCTTGCTTATGCCATGTCTCAAGGGAGGTCTGGGATTCCCTCTGAACGGGGATGTAATTCAGGTCAAACAGTTCGACTGGGTAGGGGAAATGTCTATTCCTAGATAACGTATTTTGCTTGTGATTTGGAAAGTGGTGTGAGATCTAATGAACCTGGTTTCTTCCTCCGATATATGAAGGGGCATTAACTTAGACTTTTCCATATTTACTGAGAAGTCCGAGACCTCCCTATAGCTTTCTAGTTAAAGGAGCAGTGCTGGCAATGATGTGGATGGGGGAACAAATCGTAAATATGATGTGGTCCACATAGATCAGGCATTTTTGTTGAGACTACCTAAAGGTCATTCCCTCAATGCAATCATTATTTCTAACCCTGGTAGCCAATACCTTGACAGTCATGGCGAATAGTAGGGGAGAGAGGGGGCATCCCTGCCTTGTACCGTTTCTAATTGGGATCTTTTAGGATAGTGTGTTGTTAGCACCAATGCTAGCAATTGGGCCACTATATAGAGCCTTTATGTGAGAGATCATCGTCTCTGAGAAGCCAAATTTTGACAGGGTGGCCCAGAGAAAATCGCAGTCCACCCTGTCGAAAGCTTTTGCCACATCTGTGGAGAGTAAAATTCTTAGTGGCATTGGCAGTAAATATAGTTTGCAGGACTCAAATAGTGTTGTCCTTGGCCTCCCGACCAGGAATAAAACCCACTTGATCCAGTGTGAATAAGTGAGGGGAGGATGATGTTTATTCTAGTAGCTAACAATTTGACGTACAACTTGATATCAACATTAATCAAAGAGATGGGGTGATAATTAGAGACTTGTTCCGCATCTTTTCCCAGTTTTGGAATAACAGTTATTGTGGCTTCCAATAAAGACTGAGACAAGTGGCAATCAAGACCTAGTGAATTGTACATTGTCAGGAGATGAGGGCTCAGGTGGGTTTTAAACAGGTGATAAAATTTGGGAGTAAACCCGTCCGGGCCAGGGGCTTTACCCTGAGGGAGATTTTTAATGACTAAGAGGATTTCTTGTGGAGTAAATTGTGAATCCAGGGACTCTTTATTCTCCTCAGTAAAAGTGGGGAGTTGGATTTGTGAAAGATAATTATTAATCATAGTAAGTTTAGAGTTGGAGTGTGAAGTTGGGAGGTTATACAGGGAGGAGTAGTAATCTGCAAATTGGTTGACTATTTCCGTGTTTTTAGAGAGCAAGGATCCAGAGGGACCCGAAATTTTTTTAAATAAAAGTTTTAGATCTCTTCTTTTTGAGAAACCTGGCCAGTAAACGGCCAGTCTTATTGCTTTCAATAAAGAATTTAGATTTGGATGTAAGTGCACGTAGGTGGGCGTTTTTAATTAGGTACTGATTAAGAGCTTCTCTATCCTGTTGTGACTGCAAAAGGAGCTATGGAGAGAGGGGACCCTGTTTCAGTGCTTTTTCACTATTTTGAAAATTTGTCACTAAGGATAAATATTGTGTCGCCCTTTGTTTGTTTGTGTGTGTGATTCAGTATCACTCCTCGTATGTAACATTTATAAACCTTCCAGTTATTAGTAGCCAAGGTAGCGGTGGGATCATTAAAGGTGAAAAATTCAGTTGTTTTTTCTACTATGTCTGTGGTTATAAGCGGGTCTGAAAATATGTGATCATTAAGTCTCCAGTTTTGTTGATGATGAGGTCTAGAAGACCATGAGAAGGTGGAGCAGACCATACTATGATCGGACCAAGGGGTGTGGTATAGTCTGGACTTAATTAGAGTAGACAAGGTGTTTTGTGGTAGGGTGTGTAGTCCTCCATGTGTCAAAAAGGGGTATCGTCCTGATAGCTTGCCAATTAGCTTTAATTTGGCTATATTGTATATAAGATTTACCTGTAGATGTGTCGAGTGCTAGGTTAATTGGAAAATTAAAGTCACCGCCTACAATTCCTCCTTTAGAGATATCTACTAATTTGTTGGTTACTGTGTGGAATTAGGAGGGGGAGGGGTGATTATGGGCATATATGTTGGCCAGAGTTAGGGGTCTACCATAGTATAGTCCAACCAGGATTTGTATCCTGCCTTCCTGGTCCTGCTATTTATGCAAAAGAACGAAGGGAGAGCCCCTCCTGAAAGAGATACATACTCCATTATGTTTTGACGGTCCTGAGTTCAGGAAGTGTTGATCAAAGTATAAGTGTGAGAGAGTGGGTTCACAAGTTTTTTTGAAATGTGTCTCTTGAACCATTATAATATCTATATGCTTTTTATAGAAATCATGGAACGCTATGGAGCGTTTCTGCTGGGATAAAAAGCCTTTGACATTTTGTGAGGCGATTTTAGATTGGCTTACTGTAGGATGGTGTGCCATCTGTGCCTAAGTGAGGTAGTAGGTGTTAGGTGTGTTTCGAATTTATTTGGTGGAAGCTATCACTGCTGCTATGAAGGTATGCTCTGTATTAAAAATTAGCAGGCTTGTAGTCGGGTGGACAAACAAGCACTGAACCTTGAGAGGGTAGGAGGATTAGAGGGAAGAGTTTAAGGAAGGAAAGGGAATAGGGGAGAGAGAGAGAGAGGGGAGGGAAGGTACCTGGTGGAGAGTGATCCGACAGGAAAAATGAGAAAGTAGTAAATAAGGAAGGAAATAAAACAAACAGAAGAACATTCAGACTTAATGCAGGACTTTACTTGATTTATAAGGGCTTCCATCGCCTTCAAGGTTACTGGTTCGTACGTAGCTTTTCCCGGTAAATTAGGTGAGGTTGAAGGCACCTAAGAGGTGTCTAAGTTGTCTGACATAGATTCGTCGTTGCTACCACCTTTAGAAACCTCCGCCTTCTTCAGTCGATCTGCGCTCTTAAAAAAAAGTGTTCACTGTGGTGGAAGTATTGCAAGACTTTAAGCCCTTGTCCATTTTAGAGTTTCTCCGTAGTGCCATTATGAGGTCTGTGGACTATGTACTCCAGCAGGCGTGATAGGTAGGGATATGATTTTCTATGAGCTTGACCAGATCTAAAGTCATATGGTCATAAAGAGGGGACTTAAGAGTGAAAAAAAGGAAAAAAAAGAATAACCTCTGAGCTAGGTTAGAAGGCCCATTTAGAGCTTCACAATGAGCGAGTTGGCAGAGTAGGGATCTCTTGTTTAAATCAGTGGTGATGTTAGAACTGCCTACTTAGAGGCCTGAGCAAGAAGCAAAGACAGTGCATGTGGCAAGGCTTGAAAACTGCAGGGTGGGAATAAACTGCTTCCTATTTTTCCTTTACTTTTTTATTTCATCCCTTACTTTAGAATATTAGGCAGAGTTGTTGAAAACATGTCTGAGTGAGAACATCAAGTGGTTATATAAAGGGTTTTATATGCTGAAAGCATGTAGTGAGTCCCAGATGGGTTGCCAGAGCCCAATGTGAATTTAAGCTACGTATAAAGTTGCAGTATGTAGAAGAATTTATGATGAGGAGTGATTTGTGACCAAAGGACTTTGTTCTTTAATACATGATCAATGCTATAATTTTCATCAGTAACATTGCAAGGGCTACCACTGAGTTAAAGTTGCTTTGGGCTGTATATGTATTTGGAGTGATTTACAGGAAACAAAGTCTTACCCCTAAAATGATGCTCCAAAACGAAGGTGCATCATACATCTAGCCCTGTCATGTCGGGCAGGCTCTGGGCTGGTGTCCGATTTCTTCTGAGGAGCAAGGAGCCTTTGGTTTGCGCTCCGGATGAGTCCTGCACTCAACAGAGCTCTGTGATGAAGGGCTGACTTGCCTCGCGGTGCAATGTCTTTTATCCAGAGGCGTCTGGAATGCAGCCTACCCTGCAAGTCACATCGGGGTCATGAGAAGCCGTTTAGCTCACGGACAAGGTGGATGCAAGGTCCGATGTCGGTCCTGGGTACTTTCCTTCTGTAAACTCTGTGTCCGAGTCGCAAAATATACCCACCTGGGAGAGGGCTCAGCTGCTGCCTGTTCCGGAGCTTTAGTATGGTGCGGCAATTCAGTACGCCCGCACGCTCCGCCCCCAAGCTTACTATCTTTAACTCGCTTCAGGTCAATTTCTACTCGCCACTGGTGAGCGGGTAAATGGAAATTTTGAGCCCTGATATAGATATATATATCTATATATATCTATATATACATATATATATATATATATATATATATATATATATATATATTTATATATATATACAGGGAGTGCAGAATTATAAGGCAAGTTGTATTTTTGAGGATTAATTTTATTATTGAACAACAAAAATGTTCTCAATGAACCCAAAAAACTCATTAATATCAAAGCTGAATAGTTTTGGAAGTAGTTTTTAGTTTGTTTTTAGTTTTAGCTATTTTAGGGGGATATCTGTGTGTGCAGGTGACTATTACTGTGCATAATTATTAGGCAACTTAACAAAAAACAAATATATACCCATTTCAATTATTTATTTTTACCAGTGAAACCAATATAACATCTCAACATTCACAAATATACATTTCTGACATTCAAAAACAAAACAAAAACAAATCAGTGACCAATATAGCCACCTTTCTTTGCAAGGACACTCAAAAGCCTGCCATCCATGGATTCTGTCAGTGTTTTGATCTGTTCACCATCAACATTGCGTGCAGCAGCAGCCACAGCCTCCCAGACACTGTTCAGAGAGGTGTACTGTTTTCCCTCCTTGTAAATCTCACATTTGATGATGGACCACAGGTTCTCAATGGGGTTCAGATCAGGTGAACAAGGAGGCCATGTCATTAGATTTTCTTCTTTTATACCCTTTCTTGCCAGCCACACTGTGGAGTACTTGGACGCGTGTGATGGAGCATTGTCCTGCATGAAAATCATGTTTTTCTTGAAGGATGCAGACTTGTTCCTGTACCACTGCTTGAAGAAGGTGTCTTCCAGAAACTGGCAGTAGGACTGGGAGTTGAGCTTGACTCCATCCTCAACCCGAAAAGGCCCTACAAGCTCATCTTTGATGATACCAGCCCAAACCAGTGCTCCACCTCCACCTTGCTGGCGTCTGAGTCGGACTGGAGCTCTCTGCCCTTTACCAATCCAGCCACGGCCCATCCATCTGGCCCATCAAGACTCACTCTCATTTCATCAGTCCATAAAACCTTAGAAAAATCAGTCTTGAGATATTTCTTGGCCCAGTCTTGACGTTTCAGCTTGTGTGTCTTGTTCAGTGGTGGTCGTCTTTCAGCCTTTCTTACCTTGGCCATGTCTCTGAGTATTGCACACCTTGTGCTTTTGGGCACTCCAGTGATGTTGCAGCTCTGAAATATGGCCAAACTGGTGGCAAGTGGCATCTTGGCAGCTGCACGCTTGACTTTTCTCAGTTCATGGGCAGTTATTTTGCACCTTGGTTTTTCCACACGCTTCTTGCGACCCTGTTGACTATTTTGAATGAAACGCTTGATTGTTCGATGATCACGCTTCAGAAGCTTTGCAATTTTAAGAGTGCTGCATCCCTCTGCAAGATATCTCACTATTTTTTACTTTTCTGAGCCTGTCAAGTCCTTCTTTTGACCCATTTTGCCAAAGGAAAGGAAGTTGCCTAATAATTATGCACACCTGATATAGGGTGTTGATGTCATTAGACCACACCCCTTCTCATTACAGAGATGCACATCACCTAATATGCTTAATTGGTAGTAGGCTTTCGAGCCTATACAGCTTGGAGTAAGACAACATGCATAAAGAGGATGATGTGGTCAAAATACTCATTTGCCTAATAATTCTGCTCTCACTGTATATATATATATATATATATATATATATATATATATATATATATATATATATATATATATATATATATATATATATATATATATATATATATATATACAATCCTACTAAACCCCCACTTGGCTGGAGTGAGCAGGTAATACCAAAAAAGCAGGCAAAACAGGGTACTTTGAACAAGCCTTTAATGCAAAGTTTGCAAAAAAGCAGGGCCTTAACCCATAATGTTTCGGCTCTCGCAGGAGTCTTTGTCAAATGGAGGCCATTAAGACATACATACCACCACCAAAACTCTTCCTATATACCTAACTAAATTACCTTAATCATATTCAGGTGTTCCCATGTAAGACCGAACGCTCCAAACAAATGCTGTACATTTAATTAATAATGTATATTACAAAAAATGAAAGTTATGGATGCGTTGTACAAATGTGTATGGCTAAAAAAAAAAAAAAAAAGACTAATATCCCTTTAATTATGTAAAGTAAAACAACTTTGCATTATAGTTTTATTATTTATTTGCCCCCTTTTCCTGTAATTTAAGTCTGAAAATGTAAGACCTGAAAATTGAAAGAGCATATGGCAGACTTTTCAGGTCTAACCATGCTACATATCTGTTCCTAATTTGAAACGTTATCTTTTCTGCTGGTGCCAAAAAAGCCCTGTCATCTCTAAGTTCAGATTGGCTGCTCCCAATAATTAAAAAGTTGGGTGGAGTTTGACCATTAAATAAATATTGCAGCAAACAAGGTGTTAATCTGTTCTAATATATTTCAGACTCTGCTGACATGTTAATCTGTTGGCAAAGCCTGCTATTACAAGATTACAGTATGTTTACTGCACCTTTAAAGCAACTAGTTTTGCAACTAGTTTTTTTTACCACTTCTGCAACAACACTGCCAAGGTTCCTTTTTTAAATAATGTTTTATTATAGCATTTAAAGGAAGTGGATATAAATATATTACATGTAGCATTTGGCTTATGAGCAACCAAAAATGTGTTTTCAAATTTAAAATGTCAAATTATTTCTGCGTATTCAATAAAAGGACACAATTATAGTTTTACTGTTTATTTCAGCTGTGAAATTGTACAGATGCTGTTTGTACCATTACATTAGAATGAAAGTGCAACTTGATATGGTAACAAAATAAAACTTTCTCAAGTTTATAAATGTGATGATAAAATAAAATAAATGTAAACAAAGAAGAAGAAAAAAAAAAGAAAAAAAAAAGGATAAACAAACACCGTTATCCATAAGCAGAGTGTTATGTGGGCGTTGCAGGCTAACAGTAAGAACACTGGAAACTAACCTACTAATAAAACAAACTCCAACAGAAGCTCGTAAACATATATAGAATAAAACGTGTATATAATTTGATAACATATTTATATATAAACATTAAAGCACAACAGTAAGATCTAAAGGAACAACACTCTATACTCAATGGTATCCGTGTGATACCACAGACCCAAAGGGTATTTTATAGCCTTGACCTATGAGATTCATAGCTTTTTGTCCTCGTATCCCTAAGAAGTAGAAACTTGTTGTTTTATTAATAAAGGAGGAGATTCCCACAGTCCTTTCATTGCCTGTACCAACAAGCAAAATCAACAATTGTGTTCAAACCCCTTGGGGTAACTGTGTCTAGATTAAAGATCCATCAGGTCTCCAAGCGCAATAAGGCTTGTGCCCTATCCCCACCCCGTCTGGGGCGGGGGACATGGTCAATCAACATGGTCCTCAGTGATAATACAGAGTGTCCAGCTTGCAAGAAGTGTCTTGCCACTGGTTGATCAGAGCGTCCTTTTTCTAGGGCTTGGCGAATAGCTGTCTTGTGATTCACCAATCATTCTCTGAAAGTTGTGACTATTTTCCCAATGTAGTACAGGGAACATGGACAGATGATTGCAGAGACTACATATTCTGATGTACACTTCAGTTATGTTTAATAGTGTACTTCCTATTCGTCTGTGGGTGATGGAAACTTTTGCTTTTTAACTGACTATTGCATGTGACGCAATTCTCACAATGGTAGCAGCCCTTCCCTTTAGGTAACCACATTTTCTTCTCATAGCAATGTATCAAATCATTTAATACCAACAGATCACATAGATTCTTAGACCTCTTATATACCATCCGTGGAGTTGGTGAACCATAAAAAGGTAGGCTTGTGTCCTTAGACAGTACGATCCAATTATCTATAATTGTATCGGCTACTATGTCGGATCCTGGAGTAAAAGTGGTCACAAAATTCAATCGGTTATCACCGTCAGCTTGTTGTTTCCTCACAGTTAGACCCTCCTGGGTCCATTGTTCTGCAACAGCACATTGATCCATGATCAATTTTTGTGGATACCCTCATTGTAAGAACCGTTGTGACATCTCTGGAAGTTCGATCTTCTTGCAGGAATCCTCAGTGTTGTTCCTAACGACCCGTAGGAGCTGCGAGGAGCTGATCCCATTTTTTTTGAAAGTGTGGATGGAAACTATCGTAATGCAATATGGAGTTTGTATTTGTCTCCTTGTGATACAAGGTGATTTGCAATCTGCAACCCTCAATCATGGGAACTTTAAATATTTCCAAATCTAAAAAGTCGATTTTATTCAGATCCCATTTATTTTGAACCTTATTGTTGAATTCAAAACATTAAGATGATAAAAACATTCAAGAAGGGAATTAGAGGTACCTCTCCAAGTCGTTGTACCGACGGTAAAATCTGATGGCGTTCTGCTGAGAATTGAAAATGTTGCACATCTTGTACATTGACATATACATATTGGCATATGATGGGGCCATGCTCGACCCGATTGCTGTGCCCGAGGTCTGTAAAAAGAAATTATCTTCAAACCTAAAACAAAAGGTTTCTAAGCAGAATTCCATCAGATGCAGCTGAAATTCAGTGGGGGGGACCTGAGTAATCTTCATTAGCAATTAACAATTTCTATACCATGCTGGTGGGGGATCACAGTATAGAGACTCACAACGTCCATTGTAACCAAGATGTCAGAATCTCTTAAAACATCCAATTTACCAAGCAGGCTGATGAGTTCAAATGAGTCCCTTAGATAAGATTTAGTGGTTTGAACAACTGGTTGAAGAAAAAAATCAATAAATTCTGCTAGGGGCTGAAGTAGAGAACCTCTGGCAGAAACAATCGGTCTGCCAGGAGGATCCACTAGAGACTTATGGACCTTCGGCAGCAAATATAAAATTGGGCAAATAGGTTTGTCAACAGTAAGAAACGCAAGTTCATCATCATTAATAATATTTGCCGTATGGGCGAGACTCAGAAACTCATGGCAGTGGGATTTTACAGTTAATTTACGGTAGGTGTCACCATCTAATAATTGTCTGTAAGCCTCAGAACTATATTGTGTGTAGTCTAATACTACTATGGCCCACCTTTAAAGGTCGGTCTGATGACAATGTCACTGCCAGCAAAGAGTGATTTAAACGCCATTCTTTCAGCTTTTATCAAGTTATCCCTGATTGTGGGTATTTTTTTGTGTTGATGTACATATCCGATGAAAGGTTTTAATTGAAGTGTGGGTACTGGCCGGTTCAAAATTGCTACTACCTTTGAAGGATTTAGCTATATAATCCCCTTTATCCCTAAAAAAAATCTCTCAATTTTAGCTGTCTCTAAAACCTCAGTGGTGAAGTTTACTAGTCTATTCTTATTGAAGGGTTTGCTACATCCTAAGGAAGGGGTATTATCTTTCCCATATAACCATTTGTAAACCTTCTTGTCATCATAATCATTCTCCACTGTGGAGAATTTTTTATTTTTAAATGTCAATAGTTCCTGTTTGTATTTAGTTCCTTGTGTCTGTAACCTTGACACCCAATCAGTGCTCGTATCAGTTATAAGTACAGTCATAAGGGTTTCTTTTACTGTAGTGATCTCCTATTTAACTAAGCTTAAGTCTATAGACCTCTTTTATAACTAATAGCATGAGATCATGTGAACATTTACTCAGGATCTCACACCAATGGCTGCAAAAATCAATATTAGTACGTCCTAATGTGGGGATGTTTTTAAATCTGAAACCTCTAAGTATATATTTTAACTTGTGGTATTTAGATAGATATACCGCATGCAAGTAAAAATGTATCTCCTTTTATTTAAGGTGTAACAATTTGTGGAAAATATTGGTTGGGGTCTCACCTCTGGTTTCCTGCAGCTCCTGCAGGTCGGCGTCACACGAATGCATGCAGCATCCTCCTCAGTAAAGGCAAACTCCTCTATATTGCCAAAGGGATCATCCCTGGAGGCATTCTGACTGTTAGTTAAGAGTTCCATAATCCAAGGGAACACAGAGCAAAGGAAATGCACTCTAAATAATCAAGATCAAGGTGTATATAAGAAAAAGTCCAAACTGATGCTCCAATTAATAGTATAATCCCACTCAGGGGGAAAAACTATAACACAAACCAATATGGGTGCTTGTTTCAAAAGTGGATATCCATATGGTAGTTAGGGAATGGCACTACACCATCAGCTCCAGGAGGTTGCAGTTCCCTAACTACCACACACATATATATATATATATATATATATATATATATATATATATATATATATATATATATATATATATATATATATATATATATATATATATATATATATATTTAGAGAGAGAGAGAGAGAGAGAGAGTGTCTTTCAAAGTATTCACCCCCTTGGCATTTTCCCTATTTTGTTGTATTACAACCTGGAATTAGAATGTTTTTTTTGAAGATGCTAAATATTTCATTATTGTGAAACAAACAAGAAATAAGACAAAAAAAAAAAAATGAAAACTAGAGCATGCATAACTATTAAACCCCCCCCCCCCCCCCAAGTCAATAGTTTGTAGAGCCACCTTTTCAACAATTACAGCTGCAAGTCTCTTGGGGTACGTCTCTAAAAGCTAGGCACATCTATCCACTGGAATTTGTGCTCATTCTTCAAAGCAAAACAACTCCAGCTCCTTCAAGTTGGATGGGTTCCGCTGGTGTACAGCAATCTTTAAGTCATACAGCAGATTTTCAATTGGATTGAGGTTTGGGCTTTGACTAGGCCATTCCAAGACATTTAAATGTTTTCCTTAAACCACTTGCATGTTGCTTTAGCAGTATCCTTAGGGTCATTGCCTGCTGGAAGGTGAAACTCCGTCCCAGTCTCAAATCTCTTGAAGTCTGAAACAGGTTTGCCTCAAGAATTTCCCTGTATTTAGTGCCATCCATCATTCCTTCAATTCTGACCAGTTTCCCAGTCCCTGGCGATGGTGTTCTCGGGGTGATGAGAGGTGTTGGGTTTGCACAAGACATAGCTTTTTCCTTGATGTCCAAAAAGCTCAGTTTTAGTCTCATCTGACCAGAGTACCTTTTTCTATATGTTTGGAGAGTCTCCCACATGCAATGGCTTTTTTTCTGGCCACTTTTCCATAAAGCCCAGTTCTGTGAAGTAAACGGCTTAAAGTGGTCCTATGAACAGATACTCCAATCTCCGCTGTGTAGATTTGCAGCTCCTTCAGGGTTATCTTTGGTCTCTTTGTTGCCTCTCTGATTACTATCCTCCTTGCCTGGTCCATGAGTTTTGGTGGCCAGCCCTCTTTTGGCAGGTTTATTGTGGTGCTATAGTCTTTCCATTTTTTAATAATGGATTTAAAAGTGCTCTGTGGGATGTTCAAAGTTTCAGATTTTTTTATAACCCAACCCTGATCTGTGCTTCTCCACAACTCTGTCCCTGACCTGTTTGGAGAGCTCCTTGGTCTTCGTGGTGCCACTTGCTTGGTGGTACCTCTTGCTCAGTGGTGATGCAGACTATGGGGCCTTTCAGAACAGGTGTATATATACTGAGATCATGTAACAGATCATGTGACACTTAGATTGCACACAGTCTAAATAAATATGTGACTTCTGAAGTTAATTGGTTGCACCAGCTCTTATTTAGGGGCTTCATTGCAAAGGGAGTGAATACATATGCACGCACCACTTTTCAGTTTTTAATTTTTAGAATTTTTTTAAATAAATTATTTTCTTTATTTTACTTCACCAGTTTGGACTATTTTGTGCATGTCCATTACATGAAATCCAAATCAAAATTAATTTTAATTCCAGGTTGTAATGCAACAAAATAGGGAAAATGCCAAGGGGTGATTACTTTTGGAAGGCACTGTATAAATATATAACCATATATACACTGTATATATAAATACACACACATATATAAATAGATATATAGATAGATAGAAAGAAAGAAAGAAAGATAGATAGATAGATAGATAGATAGATAGATAGATAGATATGGTTTTAAAGAATAATTTGTTGATGGCTGAGCATTTTAGAATGTAAGTTTACAAGTCCACCTGTCCTGTCGATCATTTTATGTAAACATGGTTTACAGTTTACAGTGACTCAAGGGCAGGGCCCTCTACTTTAAAGATTTATCTAATAGTCCTGATTATTGCACCCCATAACTGTATAACCTAATGTTAGATACATAGATAGATGGATAGATAGATAGATAGATAGATAGATAGATAGATAGATAGATGTGTCTATATATGTATGTGTATATGTGTGTGCAGTACAGATGTATTTGTCTATAATTGTAACTTGAATGAAGATGAGACTACATTCTATGAGTAGTTAACGCAGATCTCTAGGTAATTCCAAAGAGTTCACAAACTTTTTCTTGCAACTGTATATTAAATATCATATATTTAATCACAAGTAAGAGGAAACAAATCTAACGATAACTGTTTTGTTTTATAAACACACCCTTTTCTATTTTGCAGACGCTAAGAAAAAGCAAAAATTAAACCAACGAATCAAGACCACTGACCTTTCACTGGTTGTATGGTGTATGGAACATGCATTAACAAGCCAACACCCAAGAACAAGATACTCCGTGGGTTTGGATGCTGCATTGCTTTGGATACCTTTGTCTTATATGCCAACTTTTATTCAGGACATTGTAATTCTAAGAAACAAAGTTGAGATCCCAGCTTAATTTGCAGAGTAAATAAAAAATAAGTATTAGGTAAAAGCCATGAAGACAATGCCCAGCTCAAAGAACATGTACCAAGTAAATAATTATATTATAGGGTGTTAATAAAATAATACCATGCACTTTTTTTTTTTACAACTAGTGGAAATATTTCAACCGCAGTAATAATCTTATAAAGTGTTTTTTTTGGGGGTTTTTTTAATTTAAAGAAAAAATGGTAAAGTTAAAGCTGTTTTGATTTTGAAGTTAACAAGATGTGCAACTGGTATGATTTGTTACTGGTTGAAATAAAATTATTAAAATTATTGGTTGACAGTAACATGCTCCACAAGCATGAATTAAACAATTATCAATACAATAATGCATTGCTATTTGTTAGCTTACCGAGGCAGGATACCAAAAGAACAAAGTAAAAATGATAATAAAAGCAAATTGAAAAGTCTCATAAAATTGATTGCTCTGTATGAACCATAAAAATGTTATTTTGACTTTGATGTTCCATTAGCTTCTTTCTATGAGATGCGTTGGGTCTAGGAACTTGTGGGGACAGAGTGGGGGTGATGCTCTAATGTAACGCTTGTAATGTAAATGCATTTAGTTTTAACATAATGGAGAGTAGAATGTCACTGTGGCACTTGTAAAAATCTAACAAATTAACGGTATATAGTAATAGTGAGGATACGTGGAGTGCCCCTCTCAGCAGTAAAAGTTGTGAGTCAAAGTTCCTGGCCACTTCTAGACTGCAATCAGTTGGCATGTGCTTTTGTTGTGCAAGGTGTATTTTTCCAGCTTCTCTCCAGAATATGCCTACCTTCTCCAGACTTATAGTTGCCACCCATCTCATAAAGGAGTTCAAGAACCTACTGAAGCGGAGGCAGTGAGTATTTACAGTTAGTAGCAGTTAGTGTGCTGTGGGCAGTGCAGTGTGAGTGTAGGCTGCTAGTGGTCCTCCAGAGGGTCTGAAGTCTTCATCCTGTCTGGCCAGAAGAGGACATCCAGACTGGCAGAAGGCTTCATCCAGGCGGCATCTTCTATCTTCATCCTTCCGGAGCGGAGCAGGTCTATCTTCAAGACATCCGACACAGAGCATCCTCTTCATCTGACGGCCGACGACTGAATGACTGGTCCTTTAAATGACGTCATCCAAGATGGCGTCCTTGAATTCCGATTGGCTGATAGAATCAGCCTATAGGATTGAGCTCGCATTCTATTGGCTGTTCCAATCAACCAATAGAATGTGAGGTCAATCCTATTGGCTTATTGCATCAGCCAATAGGATTTTTCCTACCTTAATTCCAATTGGCTGATAGGATTCTATCATCCTATCAGCCAATCAGAATTCAAGGGACGCCATCTTGGATGATGTCATTTAAAGGACCAGTCATTAAGTCGTCAGCTGACGGATGAAGAGGATGCTCCGCGTCGGATGTCTTGAAGATGGACCCGCTCCGCTCCGGAAGGATGAAGATAGAAGATGCCGCCTGGATGAAGCCTTCTGCCGGTCTGGATGTCCTCTTCTGGCCGGATAGGATGAAGGCTTCGGACCATCTGGAGGACCACTTGTGCCCGGCAGGGTGAAGACAGCTCAAGGTAGGGTGATCTTCAAAGGGGTAGTGTTAGGTTTTTTTTAAGGGGGGATTGGGTGGGTCTTAGAGTAGGGTTGGGTGTGTGGGTGGTGGGTTTTAATGTTGGGGGGGTATTGTATTTTTTTTACAGGTGAAAGAGCTGATTACTTTGGGGCAATGCCCCGCAAAAGGCAGTTTTAAGGGCTATTTGTAATTTAGTATAGGGTAGGGAATTTTATTATTTTGGGGGGCTCTTTTATTTTATTAGGGGGATTAGATTAGGTGTAATTAGTTTAAAATTCTATTCTTTTTTTTCTGTAATTTAGTGTTTTTTTCGTAATTTAATTTATTTAATTTAATTGTAATTAATTGTAGGTAGTTTAGGTAATTAGTTTAATTATAGTGTAGTGTTAGGTGTTATTGTAACTTAGGCTAGGGTTTATTTTACAGGTAATTGTGTACTTATTTTAGCTAGGTAGTTATTAAATAGTTAATAACTATTTCATAACTATTGTACCTAGTTAAAATAAATACAAAAGTTGCCTGTAAAATAAATATAAATCCTAAAATAGCTACAATGTAACTATTAGTTATATTGTAGCTAGCTTAGAGTTTATTTTATTGGTAAGTATTTAGTTCTAAATAGGATTAATTTATTTAATTATGTTAAATTTATTTTGTTTAATTTAAATTATATTTAAGTTAGGGAGGGTTAGACTTAGGTTTAGGGGTTAATACATTTATTATAGTGGCGGTGACATTGGCAGCAGCAGATTAGGGGTTAATAAATTTAATATAGTTGCGGCGACGTTGGGGGCAGCAGATTAGAGGTTCATAGGGATAATGTATGTGGCGGTGGTGTCCGGAGCGGCAGATTAGGGGTTAATAAATATAATGTAGGTGTCGGCGATGTCGGGGACGGCATATTAGGGGTTAATAAGTGTAAGATTAGGGGTGTTTAGACTCGGGGTTCATGTAGGGTGTTAGGTGCAGACATAAAAAGTATTTTCCCATAGGAAACAATGGGCTGCGTTAGGAGCTGAACGCTGTTTTTTTGCAGGTGTTAGGTTTTTTTTCAGCCAGCTAAGCCCCATTGTTTCCTATGGGGAAATCGTGCATGAGCACGTTTAGCCAGCTTACCGCTACCATAAGCAACGCTGGTATTGAGGTGAGATGTGGAGCTAAATTCTGCTCTACGCTCACTTTTTTGCGACTAACGCCGGGTTTAAAAAAACCTGTAATACCAGCGTTACTTTAGGTGAGCGGTGAGCTGAAACTAAGCTTTAGCAATGCTGTTACCGCAAAACTCGTAATCTCAACGATTATTTGCAAAAAAAGGCATCTAAGCTTTTTTATTAGTTCAAAACTCTGGACACCACTTTTTATTGGTGGATGAATTTATCCACCAATCAGGAAGAACAACCCAGGTTGTTCACCAAAAATGGGCCGGCACCTAAACTTATATTCTTGCATTTCAAATAAAGAAATAAAAAAAATGAAGAAAATTTGATAATGGGAGTAAATTAGAAAGTTGCTTAAAAATGCATGCTCTATCTGAATCACGAAAGAAAAAATTTGGGCTCAGTGTCCCTTTAAGCTATAACGTTTTGGCTCCCGCATGAGCCTTTCTCAAATGGAGGCCACAATGACATAGAGAACACCCACCAAACCCACCCTTATATACCCAGTACCTCTTAATTATTTGATCCATCTAATTAAGAGGTAATGGGTATATAAGGTTGGGTTTGGTGGGTGTTCTCTATGTCATTGTGGCCTCCATTTGAGAAAGGCTCATGCGGGAGCTGAAACATTATGGCATAAGGCCCTCTGTTTTCCCTTTGTTTGCACATAAAGGCTTGCTGTGTGTATTCCTGTTGTTTGCCTGTTTTGTTGTATTCCCCAAATACAATTGCCGAGTAGGAGCTTACTTGAACTCTATATATATATAGGAATATCTATTTAAAAATACTTAAAACATAATGCAATCTGAAATATTTACAGTAAATATAAATGAATATTGCATAAATATGCTTTTACATGTTTTCATGTACAATTTACGGGTAAAGGTAATATATATTTATATATGTGATTATATGTGTATATATGTCTGTTAAATACATATATACTAATAAATACATATATACTAATAAATACATATGTATACATATATAGACATATAAATATACATACAAATGCATTTTTAGACATGTATATGTATGTATGTCTATGTTAAAGCCCTTTGCCTGCCTTTTTTTCTAACACCTGAGATCTCATATCTCATGTCTTTATAACTTTTGTGTGCAATATTTTTTATTTAATAATTTTTAATAATTTTTATTAGATGGTGTTATTATAAGTGTTATTATAAGTGTAATTGTACTTTGTAGTGTACTTTTGATGTGTTTTGTACAACTTTTTAGTTTCATGAAACAGTTACTAGAGCTCGGAGGTTGCAGTAATCATTCTAGCGTAAATTGCGATTGCGCTCACACGTTAACATTTACTTTCAACTTGGAGAACAATTCAAACTGTTAGCTCACAGAAAAATTGGCTTTTGAATTGGGTGGCGGAGCCTGGGTTATTTGAATTTCATATCTATATTAAAAAGTAAGTAAGCCCACCTTCATTACAACTGATTATTTAAAGTCCATCTAAAATATCACTAACATTACAGATTTGGGTAGAGGGTAGAGTTTACCATCATTTTAAGGAATTATTCACTGCATCACAATAAAAAATGCATTTAAAAAAAATGCCATTTTGTTACGATATATGCTCTGTTTGCAGGCATCTTTAAAATCCTATTCAATACTGTTTATCTTGTTTACTTTGCTGTGGCCAGGGGAAGATATAAATGAACTTCTACCTCTGGACATATGTTTGCCATATTTTTGTACTCATATTGCAAGTCCAAAGTTACCTTTTATTGACTGAGCGATAGTCTAGGGCACACTAACATCTGCATGTCAGATAACATGGGTGCGCTAAATCCCTCACATAATAGACTTTAATGGGGGCGCGCAGTTAAATTCCTTATGGATAATAGAGATGTGCAGCCAAGAAATTTTCATTGTGGACAAAATTTTGTTCGTTTTAGAAACCAGTAGTGCATTGCTGCTCCTTCAACAAAGCATAAGAGAATGAAGTAAATTTGATAATAGAAGTAATCTGGTAAGTTGCTTAAAATTGTATGTTCTACCTAAATCATGAAAGAAATGTTTTGGGTTTCATGTCCTTTTAAGGAGCTGCTTAATAAATCTACTCCTTTGTCTTTAGGTTTAGTTATATTTGTATACTATTTATTTTCATTCATTTTTTGCACCCCAAAACAAAAGGACCTTTGCATAGAAACCACAACCCTTTATATGTATTTGTATTTTCAAAATAACCAGAATTTTATGCAGAGAAACAAAATAACTTTTTTTTATGATTTAACTACTTTCTATTGTGTATGAGCACCTAATATAGAGGTTATCTCGTCCTTTCCCAGTATTACCCTCTCCTTGCATTCTTATCACTCCATATTTTTTCAGTTGCTACACCCATGACTGTGAAAAATGGTTGTAAATCCAGCTGCCATATAGTTCTCAACTGTGACTTTAGCAAAACATTTTAATGAAGTAATACCAAAGAGTAAAAAATACATATTTGTGACAAAAGGAAAAAATCAGTTACTGATTTATTTAAAATGTTCAAGATTTATTAAAGGGACAGTCTACACCAGAATTTTTATTATAGATAGATAATCCCTTTATTACCCATTCCCCAGTTTTGCATAACCAACACAGTTATATTAACATTCTTTTTACCTCTGTGATTACCTTGTATTTAAGACACTGCAAACTGCCCCTTTATTCCAGTTCTTTTGACAGACTTGCAGTTTAGCCAATCAGTGCCTGCTACCAGATAACTTCACTTGCACAAGCACAGTGTTATCTATATGAAATACATGAACTAACACCCTCTAGTGGTGAAAAACTGTTAAAATGCATTCTGAAAAGAGGTGGCCTTCAAGGTCTAAGAAATTAGCATATGAACCTCCTAGGTTAAGCTTTCAACTAAGAATACCAAGAGAACAAAGCAAAATTGGTGATAAAAGTAAATTGGAAAATTGTTTAAAATTACATGCCCTATCTGAATCATGAAAGTTTATTTTGGCCTAGACTGTACCTTTAAGAAAGTTTTCATATGAACATGACATTTGCCAAATCATCATTAATAATGTGTTTATTTGATAGCATGAAGGAAAAATGTTATGTTATCCTGGCACATATACTAAAATAGATTTTAATCCAGGGCATCATTAAAAAACAGTCCACATAATATTATTATAGAAAGTTGATCATCAACACACTTGAATACAAAAACTATACATCAAATATGATGACATTTTAAAAGGCATCATCTACAACAAACTGATTTTCCCTTGCACACTTACTTGTTTTTACTACACAATATGCAAGGACTGTATTCATTTAAAGGGACAGTCTACTCCAGAATTTTTATTATTTAAAAAGATAGATAGTCCCTTTATTACCTATTCCCTTGTTTTGCATAAACAAAACACTTTTTATATTAATACACTTTTTACCTCTGTGATTACCTTGTATCTAAGCCTCTGCAGACTGTCCCCTTATCTCAGTTCTTTTGACAGACATGCATTTTAGCCAATCAGTGCTGGCTCATAAATAACAGAGCACAATGCTATCAATATGGCACACATGAACTAACAGTGTTTAACTATGAAAAACTGTCAAAATACACTGAGATAAGAGGCAGTTCAACGGCTTAGAAATTAGCATATGAAATTAGCATATGAGACTATCTAGGTTTAGCTTTCCACAAAGAATACCAAGAACAAAGCAAATTTGATGATAAAAGTACATTGGAAAGTTAACATTGCATGTCCCTTTCAGTTTTGGAAATCTTTAGTTTTACACTCCCTTGTTGCAAAATATGAAGTTTAAAAATATAATTACTTGATAAAAACACAATTTACAAAAATACATTAAAGAATACAATGATCATTTAAATATAAATACTAACACTAACATATATTCATTTAGTAATTACATATTTATGCATCTCAGGGAAGCAATTATTAGCAGCTATAATTCCAAAACATAATAGGTAAACAAATATGTATACCTAGCTTATATTTTACATGTACATATGTATGTGTGTGTGCACGTGTGCACGTGTGTGGTGTGTATAACAATATCTCTACCTAATGAAATCACACAAAAAACATACAGATAAATAATAGTAATTTGCCATGCATAATATTACAGTACATTCTCACTAGATTTATAAGGTTTATATCACTTTGAGGGTTTTTTTTTTTTTTAACCTTGGGAAGGTTAATTTTTTACTATATTTAAAGGCACAGCATACTGAAAAGTTAGTTTCCTTTATTGTGTTTCCAAGACTTTTTATATCAGTTGCAGAGTGTAAAATATATGGGAGAATGCTCATTTAGGTTTATTTTTATATGAAAAAGATTTTTTTTGCTAATTGAACCCACAACCCAACTATAAAAGCTGAGCTTTCACGGAGAGCAGACATCATTACACTATCTATTTTATCTATCTATCTATCATCTATCTATCTATCTATCAATCTATCTAAATACAGTTACCTTTATCTTTATCTTATATTTTACTGCATAGACAAAGACCAATACTTAGTGCCCATTGATGTAAAGTTCTCTGCTGACGCGAGATGATCTAAAAAGTTTTGTTTGTATGGCGTTTATTGACTCAAATTTTATAATGAGATGTCTAAGAAAAAATCACAAAGACTTTGAGTGATTTTATTTGTTATATAACGGCCCTCAGAGAGAACAATTGAAAATGAACATATTAGTGCCTCTCTCTCCCTCCCCAATGAGAATGGGATTTATTTTGCACTTTCTTATTTATATAGCTTTTCTATAACATGTACTACAGTACTGTCATTAAAGGTAAAGAAGCTATTTCTAAGCAATTTTTTTAATATAATTTTAGCAATCAATATAGGGACACTGAACCCACATTTTTTATTTCGTGATTCAGATAGAGCATGCAATTTTAAGCAACTTTCTAATTTACTCCTATTATCAATTTTTTTCGTTCTCTTGCTATCTTTATTTGAAAAATAAGGCATCTAAGTTGTGTTTTTGGTTCAGACGTCTGGACAGCACTTTTTTTATTGGTGGATCAATTTATCCACCAATCAGCAAGGACAAGCCAGGTTGTTCACCAAAAATGGGCCGGCATCTAAACTTACATTCTTGCATTTCAAATAAAGATTGCAAGAGAATGAAGAAAATTTGATATTAGTAGTAAACTAGAAAGTTTCTTAAAATGTCATGCTCTATCTGAATCACGAAAGAAAAAATTTGGGTTCAGTGCCCCTTTAAGGTTGCTAAGCAAAAAATGCATTCATATGGTCTAATCAAAAGTATATATTCCCATCTTGAACAGAAAGAAAAGAGTTGTTTCAGGAATGTAGCACTAACTGTATATTTAAGACTTTTAACCCCTTAATGACCAAGGACGTACGCCACACGTCCTCAAAAAAAATACAGTTAATGACCGAGGACATGTGGCGTACGTCCTTGGTCTGGAAAGCAGCCGGAAGCGATCCTGCTCGCTTCCAGCTGCTTTCCGGTTATTGCAGTGATGCCTCGATATCGAGGCATCCTGCAATAACCCCCCTTGGCCATCCGATGCAGAGAGAGCCACTCTGTGGCCCTCTCTGCACCGGACATCGGTGGCCGGTATCATTGGTGGGTGGGAGCAAGTCTGGGAGGCGGGTGGGCGGCCATCGATGTGCCGAGTGGAGTGGAGGAGGGCGGGATCGGGGGCGGGGTGCACGGGAGCGCGCGCGTGCACAGGGGCGGCGGGCGGGCACGTGCACGGGGCGGGAGCGGGAGGGAACCGCTACACTACAGAAAAATAAAGCTGTCAAAAGTAAAAAATAAAAACTTTTGAAAGCTGTAAATTAAAAGCTAAGGGATCTGGAAGGGGTGGGGGGTTGATCTTGGGGGGGGGGGGGGAAAGCTACACTACAGAAAAGGGCATTTTTTTTTTAAAAAAAGGCACATTTTTTTACTAAACTGGGTACTGGCAGACAGCTGCCAGTACCCAAGATGGCGCCCATTAAGGCAGAGGGGGAGGGTTAGAGAGCTGTTTGGTGGGGGATCAGTGAGGCTGGGGGCTAAGGGGATCCTACACAGCAGCATATGTAAATATGCTAAAAAAAACACAAAAAAAGCCCAAATATAGCTTTTATTTTAGTACTGGCAGAGTTTCTGCCAGTACTAAAGATGGCGGGGACAATTGTGGGGTGGGGGAGGGAAGAGAGCTGTTTGGGAGGGATCAGGGGGTCTCATGTTTCAGGTGGGAGGCTGAACTCTACACTGAAGCTAAAATTAACCCTGCAAGCTCCCTACAAGCTACATAATTAACCCCTTCACTGCTAGCCATAATACACGTGTGAAATGCAGCGGCATTTGGCGGCCTTCTAATTACCAAAAAGCAACGCCAAAGCCATATATGTCTGCTATTTCTGAACAAAGGGGATCCCAGAGAAGCATTTACAACCATTTGTGCCATAATTGCACAAGCTGTTTGTAAATGATTTCAGTGAGAAACCTAAAATTGTAAAAAATTTAACGTTTTTTTTAATTTGATCGCATTTGGCTGTAAAATGGTGGCATGAAATATACCAAAATTAGCCTAGATCAATACTTGGGGTTGTCTACTACACTACACTAAAGCTAAAATTATCCCTAAAAGCTCCCTACATGCTCCATAATTAACCCCTTCACTGCTGGGCATAATACACGTGTAGTGTGCAGTGGCATTTAGCAGCCTTCTAATTACTCAAAAGCAACGCCAAAGCCATATATGTCTGCTATTTCTGAACAAAGGGGATCCCAGAGAAGAATTTACAACCATTTAATCCATAATTGCACAAGCTGTTTGTAAATAATTTCAGTGAGAAACCAAAAGTTTGTGAAAAAATTAGTAAAAAAGTGAACGATTATTTGTATTTAATCGCATTTGGCGGTGAAATGGTGGCATGAAATATACCAAAATGGGCCTAGATGAATACTTTGGGATGTCTACTAAAAAAAATATATACATGTCAATGGATATTCAGAGATTCCTGAAAGATATTAGTGTTCTAATGTAACTAGCGCTAATTTTGAAAAATAATGGTTTGGAAATAGCAAAGTGCTACTTGTATTTATTGCCCTATAACTTGCAGAAAAAAAAACAGAGAACATGTAAACATTGGGTATTTCTAAACTCAGGACAAAATTTAGAAACTATTTAGCATGGGTGTTTTTTGGTGGTTGTAGATGTGTAACAGATTTTGGGGGTCATAGTTAGAAAAAGTGTGTTTTTTCCATTTTTTCCTCATATTTTATATTTTTTTATAGTAAATTATAAGATATGATGATAATAATGGTATCTTTAGAAAGTCCATTTAATGGCGAGAAAAACAGTATATAATATGTGTGGGTACAGTAAATGAGTAAGAGGAAAATTACAGCTAAACACAAACACCGCAGAAATGTAAAAATAGCCTTGGTCCCAAACGGACAGAAAATGGAAAAGTGTTGTGGTTATTAAGGGGTTAAAGGAGTATAACATATAGTAAAAATGTAATATGTTTAAAAAGTAAAATGTTCTTATTAAAGAGAACAGCTTGTTTTTAGGATGTCCCTTAAAGCCTTATACAAATGTATTTATTACAAATATTATATTCCATTTTCAGAAATAAGGACTATATTGGACTTCCCAAATAGTCTTTAAATTACTAAAACTTCAACTTTTTTACACACCAAACCTTTCAGCAAAGTGTCATTTATAAATAGACTGTTTCACTTCCACAAAACAAAGGGTAGATTTAATTCTCCCAGAACAGTGAATTCAAAACATAACATGATCAGAAAAGCAGAACCAAAAATGGTAAAAAAAAAATGTTTTATCCAAAGAAAGACATTTTTACTGTTCAGTTCTTAAAGTCTCTGAGATTCCATAAGTAGATTTTTTTTTGAATGTGACAATCTGATGCTTTTAGTAAATTATTTTTAACTTATTGGGGCTCCAGTAGTTACTAGTTTGTAATAGGCACCTTTAAGGTTCATAAGTTCTTCATGTGATCCTTTTTCAACAATGGCTCCTTGAGACATCACAGCTATAATGTCACTGTTCTGAATTGTGGACAAACGATGGGCTATAGCAATACAAGTACGTCCTTGTCTGGCCTCGTCCAGTGCAACCTGCACAGTCTGGAAAGAAAGATCAATTCATTGAAGTGAGAATTATCATGGAATTAGGTAAATTAAAAAAAGTTAGGAAGTCAGTGCAGGGGTTGAAGAATTCATTTTGGGAAATATATATACTCTCCAAATGTTTTTATATTTTACATTTATTACAAATCAGTGATCCTGTCTAGTGGGTGATCTGTCCGTGTATATGTCCTCCATCAGAGCAACACAAAAACTAAGTACAGCACTGGTAGCATGAGATATAAAGGTAGGAAGGAATATAGTTTGATTTTTTATATTACATAATGGAGTCAATGCCTGTGAGTGTAAATCATATGGATATTCAACAGTGTCAGTAGCACTTCATATAATGGTATTTCTGGTATTAATAATTTTACCACATTGCCATTTAGTTTGAAATTATCATGCCCTGATTTGCAAAAAACGTTAGTGTCATGTTCACCAAATAATTTTAATATTGACTGCAATTCAACAAAATATTTGGTACCTCTAAAAAATAATTTCACTGAAAGTGTAACATTGTTGCTGTGGTGTAGATTATATTCAGGAAGTTCTAAAAAGAGACATTGAACACTAAGCATTGCTTGTGTGATTATTCAAAGCAAAGATTAGCCTGAGAGTAATATGCAGCTGTATTTATTTGCAAAAAAAGTGTAACATTTCAGTGTCCATTAAGCAATGGATGCCACCATATTATAACCTAGATCTCCTTCTCTGTTACTGGACAATCAGGGACAGATATAACTGAGTCACTAGAATGTACAACCAATGATTGTGTGAAATATAGCAAGTATTAGGTCTGTAGTCTACACTTTCACTTTTAACACAAATTGGAAAGCCCACAAATGTGTGATTTAAAGGACCAGTCAACACTGTAGATTTGCATAATCAACAAATGCAAGATATCAAGACAATGCAATAGCACTTATTTTGAACTTCAAATGAGTTGTAGATATTTTTTTCTGACACTTTTTCCACTCCCACTGTACCATGTGACAGCTATCAGCCAATCACAAATGCATACACGTACCATGGGACATCAATCAGCCATTCACAAATGCATACACACTTATTCTTGCACATGCTCAGTAGGAGCTGGTGACTCAAAAAGTTTAAATATAAAAAGACTGTGCACATTTTTTTAATGGAAGTAAATTGGAAAGTTGTTTAAAATTGCATGCTCTATCTGAATAATGAAAGTTTAATTTTGATTGAGTGTCCCTTTAAATTACAGAGAAAAGGAGACAAAATAATGAAAGTATATTACAAATATTTGTTTTTACACATAAAACTTTAAATTATAATCTCAAAGTGTTAATGTATATTTAAAACAAAAGAACATTATTATTGTTTATTAGCTTAAGCTTTAAAGAAAGTGATTACAATCTACTGTATATATTTGAAATGGGTAAATTCTAAAGATCTCTCCATCTTAACCAAGTTATCGATCCCCTCCAGATTCCAATTTTTTCTATAAGGCCCATTCGCTAAATAATTAAACGGTATTTAATAATTAGTCATTTGATCAGCTGTGTTTTGAACAATGTTTAAAAAACTTTATGCATAGGGTTAGATTTATCATGAGATGAATGCCCCTCGCTCATTTGAGCCTGCAACTGATATTTATGAAGCAGCGGGTTAAACCACTGCTTCATAAACTCTCTCGCCAAGTTAGAGTTGGCGGATGAAAATCACCCAGGATTCATTCGACCAGGGTGATTGACAAGCCTTAATCTCACGCACTTGGTTACATGAGGGTAGGGGGTGGCATTACAAAATTGTTTGCCTGTGCAATTTTAAATATGGGGAATAAATGTGCACCTCAATCTACGATCAAATGCAGACAGGTTCACAATATGTGAATCCTGTCCACTCACATATTGATAAATCTTGCCCATATAGTACATAAGACACGTGCATACTCTGGAGCATACCTCAGTATGCCTTCATGGAATGGAGATAAGTTATAACAAAGAGTATTAAGAGGAAGAGATAAATTATAGAAGTAAATTGGATAGTACTATTTAATTATATGCTCTATCTTTGCAGCATGATAAATGTAATTCTTCATTGAAAAAATACAAATACTTTTTTATCAGATCCTTATGATAACATTTTAAAAGTATTCTCTGTTTTTACCTTTTCACTTTCCGTATCTAATGCAGATGTAGCTTCATCCAATAATAGAATTTTAGGATCTCTAACAATTGCACGAGCTATTGCTATACGTTGCTTTTGTCCTCGAGAGAGCTGTGATCCTTGTATCCCAACATTAGTGTCATATTTCTAATAAAGAAGATAAATATTAAAGCTTTAGTAGATGAGCACAATACTTGATTTTTATAATACATGCTATGAGAAGAAAGAGAGTCCTTTTTACAAATATTTTTTTTTATTTACAATAAAACGTAGGTTTTGTGAGTCAATACAGGAGAGCTGTCTCTATCTGAAATATCCACAGTAGCATACATCTGGGTAATGAGAGTCGCATAACCAGCAGTTTAAAACAGTTTCTTAATATTGTCACTGCAAATATCTTACAATTTTGAACTAAAAATGATACACTCAGTAAAGAATATAATTGTAAACAATTCACATTAGGCTAGATTATGAGTGGAGCATTATTTAATGCCCATGCTCAGTGTTATATTCGCTACAAGTAAGCTTTATGTGCTCGTAGTTGAAAGTAAACTGTTTTCCCGCTCGTGCTAAAGACAACGAGTGCAAAAAGCCGAACTTACAATATCGCGTGCGTGTTTACATTTTCCCCCATAGAAGTCAATAAAGAAAAAAAAGTGGGGAAAAACAACAACTTGGGTGCAAGCCCAAGAGCTCCAACACACTTATGTGTTTATAGGTGTATATAATATATAATATTATATATAATATTAATATAATATATAGTATATATAATATATACACACCCTAATGACAGCACATATGGCATCATCCATGGCAGCAGTAGTGGCATAATCTTTCAAATCATCCTACACAAAGAAATTTAATTTTCTATACAATCAATAGCTTCACTAGTAACATTATTTATATCATCATCAATGCTATCAGTAGTGACATAACCCATAACATCATCCTACACAAAGAAATTATAATTTCTAAATCATCAATGACATCACTAGTGACATCAATGACATCAGTAAAGACATAACCCATCACAACATTCTTCAAATCAGAAAGATTATATTTTCTAAATATATAACTCACTAACAGCCACCACAACACACAGCAATTTCTTTCTGCCTTTTAAACCCTATTTTTTCCTCACCCCAACCCATATCTTCATCTGTACACACAAGCATCTCCTCATTCCTCCATCTCATTTCCTTTCCCTCACACACCCCGCAAATACCAGCTTTCAGACAAATCTGACTCTTAAATAATTCAAGTTCCAGTCTGGCCAGGCAAGTGTTTGTTGTTCCTTCTATTAGTGTTTTTTTTTTTAATTTAATTTACTGTTATTAATCATTTTGGTATTTTTGTGTATACAGACTGGACATTGTTAATGGTCATTCCTTCCATTTAGAAATTACATGTGTTTGTACATGTACTGTAGATCTTATATATATATATATATTTTTTTTTTATTTACCCGGCTGGACACTGGTTTGCCCTATGGCACTACTATATACATTCTCACCCAGCATACCTCAACAAGCTTGGCATATCCGATATATATAGTTTTCCAGCATCCATTTGACCTTGTATCAACAAAGGTTTGGTTCATGTTAATATGCCAACACAGCTTGCAATATTTTTGTTAGAACTACACCTTCTGGTAGCTAAAGTGTATTGATCCCATTGTTTATATGTTTATTTATATCTGTTTTTTTCATATGGTTAACTCTCCTTATCAGATATTTCACATTATATAGTACCACACTCCCTTTGACAATCTTATGCAATATAAACCCCCTTTAAAATGCCATGGCGATGCAGGATCACATAACCACAGAGATATAGATACTAATGACATATAATCCCTATCCTTATAGGAGACTTTCAAAGTATAAATACATTTTCTGGGCATTAAACCTTAACTACATATAGCACACCCTAAAATGATGGTGGCCTCCAGATTATATTAACCCATAGGTTCCAGATTTGCTGCCTGTGGCCGAGGTAGCGGTCTGGTGCCAGGTGCTGATAATCTCCCTAGGTGGCAAAATATATCTGATTACACAGGAGCCTATTCGCTTTTTAACCATGTGATATATCCTGGTGTTAGCCAGCTGGGCACTGGCGTTATTTTTTCTCCTACACTAAATCTCTTTAATACATTTATATGATAGATTTCAAGAGCCACATATTCTCAGAGCTGTTATCCTACTATTGACCACCAGGTGGCTCTGTTAATACGACAAATGAAATGGAATGGGAACAGTTCAGACACATATTGGTGTTGCACACCAAATTCCCCATTTTAAATCTAGAGGGTATATATTATGATTACCAATCCCTTGTTACATTGCTATGATATCCTTAGCATTTATATAGGTTTAATTTGATAGTTCATTTGTATTATTTCTATTTGTACTGTTATATATATCATTGGCCTTTCCAGTTTGGGCATTTTGCATCTTTATTTTTTAATTCTGTCAATATAATATGCAATTCTTCTTGTTCAGTTTAGTTTGTTCATTGTTTACCCCTGGCTACAGATTAACATAACATCATAGTTACAAGAGTGACCCATTTCACCAAGTAAAAGGGGAAGAAAAATGATAACTGCAATATCTATATGTACACTCCAGATAATCAGATATGGGGGCCTATCTATCAAGCTCCACGTCTCGTGTTTCTGGCGAGCCTGCAGGCTCGCCAGAAACAACAGTTATGAGTCTAAAGACCGCTGCTCCATAACCCTGTCCACCTGCTCTGAGCAAGCGGACAGGAATCACCACAATTCAACCGGATCGAGTATGATCGGGTTGATTGACACGCCCCTGCTATCTGCAGGGGGCGGCGTTGCACCAGCAGTTCTTGTGAGCTGCTGGTGCAATGCTGAATATGGAGAGCGTATTGCTCTCCGCATTCAGCAATTTCTGTAGGACCTGATCCGCACTGTCGGATCAGGTTCGACAGACATTTGATAAATGGACCACTTGATGTCAATATGTGATACAATGATTGTACTATGTATTGTATGTGAATCTACTGTTTTGTCCTCAATAAAAATATAAATAAAAAAATAAAAAAATAATTACTGCTGGGTATAACAGAAAATCAAGAGGCCTAATGTCTCCTATGTGTATATTTCAGGCATCAAATCACTGTTGCAGTTACTAAAAACCAACAGGTAAAATCACTGTCTGTTAACTAATGGGGTTAAACACCTGTGGGTTTTACTAGCAATCATATGAACACCCAAGATATTTCCACTCCTATATTTGTCATACCCTCCACCACTCAGTATAAGTTTAGCTAAAAAAAACATCAAATTCTCTATTCAAATTCATCAGGAAAAGGAAGAGATAATTTTTAATAAAGCGAGGTTAGGAGAAATGTCAGAAAACAACACTAAATATTCCAAAAAATTCAACTTAAAGGGACAGTAAAGTAATAATTAGACATTCATGATTTAGACAGAGCATAGCATTTTAAACAACTTTCCAATTTACTTCTATTTAATTTGCTTCCTTCTCTTGTTATCCTTTGCTAAAAGTTTTATCTAGGTATGCTCAGGAGCAGCAAATAACCTAGTGTACTGCTCGTGGGATACCCCTCTATCAGACCGAACTCGGCCAGTAGTCTTTTTATCCTAGCGTCGAGCCAGAATGATAGGGAATATCCCAGAGCAGAGAAGCCCCTTCTCAAGGGTTCCCTCCGGGAACCAGAGTTGGCCTCAAATGATGAGCAGCATGAAATCTGGAGACCAAAGATGGAGCATGCACATAACGGGCAGGGACCCAGGAACGATCTGCCACAGAGTAACCCTTCCAATGTATCAGATACTGCAATTGTCTGTGCCTGTATCTGGAGTCCAAGATCTTAGCCACCTCATATTCAGGTTCACCATGGACCAGGAGCGGAGGAGGAGGAGCTTGGAGTCGGGTATATCTATGTTTGATGTAAGGCTTGAGTAATGAAATGTGGAAGACTGTGTGTATGTGCAGGGTTTTGGGCAAGGCCACTTTGTAGGCAACAGGAGACAGTCTTTTCAGGACCTTGTAAGGGCCGATAAACCTAGGTTCCAATTGGTGACAGGGTTGACGTAAACGATTATGTTAAGTAGAGATCCAAACATATTCACCCACTGGGATGGCACGGACAGAAGCTCTATGACGATCAGCAAAGTTCTTATATATGGAGACAGCTGAACGTAACTGAGAGCGAATACGTTGCCAATAAGTGGTGAGTCTAGTGACGTGTTAGTCTGCAGCAGAAACCATAGTGGACTGAGCAGAAAGAGGGAAGACACAAGGTTGATACCCTCCTGCGGCTTGAAATGGAGAACATCAAAGAGAAGAGCGCCAATGAGTGTTTCTTGCCAGCTCTGCTAGGGGTTACAATTCAGACCAGTTGGTATGGCAAGCATTGACAAAGGCTCTAAGGTAGGCTCCAATATCCTGGTTAACCCTCTCATTTAGTCCATTTGTCTGAGGATGGTAGCCAGAAGACAAAGAAACAGTGGTTCTGATCAATTTGTAGAAGGCTCTCCAAAAGGTAGAGATGAACTGTGGACCTCTGTCTGAAACTATATTCACAGGAATGCCATGAAGTCGTACCACACGCAAGAGAAAAAGAGATGATAGTTCTTGGGCAGAAGGCAGTTTGGTTAGGGGTACGAAATGAGCCAGTCTGGAAAAGCGATCCACCACAACCCAGATAACTGTATGGTGGTCAGAAGGAGGAAGGTTCATAATGAAATCCATTGCTATGTGTGTCCATGGTTGTTTGGGAATGGACAATGGTTGGAGCAAGCCAGGAGGCAAGGATCAGAAGGTTTTGTTGGCAGCACAAGTTGTGCAGGCTTTCACATAATCCTGAGCATCAGATTTCATAGTAAGCCACCATACATGTTGGGAAAGACACTTGAAAGTCCTAGTCAAACCAGGATGTCCTGAGTATTTGCTATCATGAGCCCAGGCTAGCACGGGGGTGCGTAAGTTCAGAGGTACAAAGAGGATACCGGAGGCCATGGGGGCTCCAGGAGGTTTACTAGACTGGGCACGTTGTAATCTTTGCAGAAGGGTGGTATTTAGTTGAGCAACCACACAGGAGGGGGGTATGATGTCTTCAATAGGAGCTTCAGAGGAGTAACTTGAGTAAGGGAACTGATGGGAAAGGGCATCCACCTTTTTGTTCTTGGTCCCAGGAAGATAAGAAACCACAAAATTCAAACGAGAAAAGAACAAGGTCCACCTGGCCTGTCGAGGGTTGAGTCAATGAGCAGCCTTTAGGTAAGTCAGATTCTTGTGGTCGGTGAGAATCTGAATGGGATTGGTGGCGCCCTCTAACCAATGATGCCATTCAGTCAAAGCCATCTTAATGGCTAGGAGCTCACGATTACCCACATCATAACTCCTCTCAGCAGGAGTAAAGCATTTAGAGAAAAAGGCTGCAGGGTGTGACTTGGAAGTCAAAGGATCCCTTTGGGTTAAAACTGCTCCAGCCCCTATCTCAGAGGGATCAACCTCTAAAGTGAACTGTAGGTCAGGATCAGGATGTCTGAGCACAGGAACTGAACAGAAGGCCTTTTTCAGACAAGAGAAGACATTTATGGCTTCGGGAAGCCAATGTTTACAGTCTTTGTTCCGTTTTTCAATTCAGTAAGAGGAGATACTGTATGAGAAAAGTTCTTTATAAACATGCGGTAATAATTGGAGAATCCCAAGAATCTCTGTAATTCCTTTAAAGATGTAGGTTGAGGCCATTCTAGAACTGCGGTGAGTTTAGTAGGATCCATGGCAAAACCCTCCTTCGAGATGACAGAACCAATGGAATTGGATCTGAAGTAGATCAAACTCACATTTTTCTAGCTTGGCTACCAAAGAATTGTCTCTTAGCTGTAGAAGCACCTGTCTCACGTGTCTATGATGCTCCTCTAAAGTGGAAGAGAAAATAAGGATGTCATCCAGATAGACGATGACAGTGCGGTTGAGGAGGTCACGGAAGACATCGTTGACAAATGCCTGGAAGACTGCAGGGGCGTTACACAGCCCAAAGGGCATTACGAGGTATTCATAATGCCCAGATCTTGTGTTGAAGGCAGTCTTCCATTCATGGCCTGGAAAGATATGTATCAGATTGTATGCCCCATGTAAGTCCAACTTGGTGAAAAAACGAGTGTCCTGGAGTGAGTCATACAGTTCAGTGATCAATGGAATGGGATAGCGATTCTTGATGGTTGTTCAAGGTCCTGTAGTCGATGCAGGGTCTGAGCCCACCATCCTTCTTACTGACAAAAAAGAAGAGTACTCCTCCATGGATTTGGTTTCAGCCTTGGAGAGTGGATACGTACTCCCTTTAGGAAATGGGGCTCCAGGAAATAGGTCGATCTTGCAGTCATAATGACGGTGGGGTGGCAGCACGCTGGTTGCTTTTTTCTCAAACACATCTGCAAAGTCTGCATATACCAAAGGAAAGTTTGAAGGAGTCTGGATGCTGGCTATGGGAATGCAAAGCAGAGGAGGGACTTTAGCAAAGCAGGAGTGGAAACAGGAGATACCCCAGGAGGCCAGTTGTCCTTCAGCCCAGTCGAACTGTGGATTGTGTAACTGAAGCCAAGGAAAACCAAGGATGACAGGTTGTGCTGGGGAATGAATGACCTCGAACTGCAGCTGTTTGGTATGAAGGACACCCACGGTCAGGGGTGCTGACTCAAAATGGATCAAGCCTGAACGAAGGGGGGTGCCATCCAGAGTAGTTATTTTAAGACAATGTCTTTTCTGCAAAAGAGGCAAGCCAGCTTGAATCATGAAACGGTGATCCAGGAAGTTTTCAGCTGCCCCTGAATCAATGAAGGCTTGAGTGTGGACAGTATTCTGAAGGAAGGTAAGGGTAACAGGTACCAGGATCCGAGAGGAGTGAGGGGATTTAGTAGAAATCATGCTTAGAGGTACCCCTTTGTTATCCCCTAAGCATTTGCTTTTCCCGGCTGAATGTCACAGTCCTTTAGTTAGTGAGTGTTAGATCCACAATATAAGCATAGTCTCAGTCTCCTTCTTCTCTGTCTTTCAGACTCTGAAGGTTTGAAGGAGGAGAGATCCATGCGTTCCTCCATGGAGGTAACTGGAGCTGCTGAAGGGGTAGAGGATGCTGCCAGAACCGGACAAACAGTGGGACAGGAAGGGAGGACCCTCCTTGTTCTGTTTCTCTCGGCTTGTCTCTCCTGAAAGCAAGAGTCCAGACTGATACAAAGCGCTATAAAGTCACCCAAAGAAGAAAGAATATCACGATAGGTGAGTTCATCTTTGATGCGTTCAAGCAGACTCCTCCTAAAGGCTGCCTTGAGAGCACTGCCATCCCAAGTGGTTTCAAGTGTCAAGGTGCGAAACACAATGGCAAACTGTGCCACAGTTCTATTGCCCTGGTGAAGATCCAGGAGAGAATATTCTGCAGCAGAGGTACAGCCAGAAGTCCCAAACACAGAAGATAAAGCAGAAATAAAATTATCAGCATCATGCAGGAGTGGAGCATTCTGTTCCAAAAAAAGGAGAGACCCAGGCTAGGGTCTTGTCTTTCGGCAAGGAAATGATAAAGGTGACCCTTGACTGGTGAGACTGAAAGGTGCGAGGATCATTGCGGAAGTGCAGCCTGCATTGGTTAAGAAAACCCCTGCAATCCATAGTACCTTCATACTTGTCAGGCAAAGGTATCCGGGGTATACTTGTTGTTTGGTAATAGCCTCCTGCTTGGAATCCATATTCTGCAACTGTGTGGTATGGGTTCCCAACATCTGTTCCTGAAGATAAACAGCTTGTGCCACCTCATCTAACTCCATAGCCCAAGTATAATGTAATGCTCGTGGGATACCCCTCTATCAGACTGAACTCGGCCAGTAGTCTTGTTATCCCGGCATCAGGCCGGAATAATAGGGAATATTCCAGAGCAGAGAAAGTTAGTAAGATGAGGAGAGCTGCACTCACCACAGGCAGGACAGTCCCCAGTGACAATGGCAGAACAGGGCAAGGCAAATCACTGGAATGGTCAGACAGGCAGGATTCGGCAATGGTAAAGCAGTCCAAGGGCACACCACTAGAATTGTCAGACAGGGTTCAGCAACAAAGAGGCAATCCAGAATAACAGGGGTTAAAAAGCAGAGTAGTCAGAAAGGCAGGGTTCATTAGCAATATATCAGTCCAGCAATTTAGGAATTAAACAGGTAGAGTAGTCAGACAGGCAGGGTTCAGCAGCAATATATCAATCCAGCAATTTAGGGGTTAAACAGGTAGAGTAGTCAGACAAGCAGAGTTCAGCAGCAGCGTATTGAACAGCAATTCAGGGGTATAGCAGGCAAAGTAGTCAGACAGGCAGGGTTCATACACAGCAAGGCAATAAGAAAAAACAATCTATCACTCCCAGGAGTACACAAAGTAACACCTATACTTGGGCAGTGATAGATCGAGAGGAAGAGACTTAAATAGGCGCAGGATTCGCGCCCAGGCATCGGGACCGGAGAGAAGCGTGCGGCAATGGCGTCAGTGCCGCACGCCTCCGGACCCGACACAGCGCCTGGCAACGAGCAGGGAAGGAGACGCTGCGCCCCTAGCAACAGCTAGAGCGGCGTGGTGTGACACCTAGGTTCTAGCTGCTGATTGGTGGCTACATTTATATACCAATTGTCATTGGCTCACCCATATGTTCAGTTAGAAACCAGTAATGCATTGCTGTTCCTTCATCAAATAATATGAAGAGAATTAAACTAATATGATAATAGAAGTAAACTGGAAAGTTGATTAAAATTGTATGTTCTACCTAAATCATGAAAAAAATGTTTTTCATGTCTCTTTAAATGTGGATAAAGAACATTGACTGCATAAAAACAGTTTTGGGAACTTCAACAGGATTGACTAAGTCTCAGTGAAATAGGAGGATTTTTCTAAGAAAAAAAAATGTAAGGGCCTTTTTACTTACGTTTGGTAATGACATAACAAACTCATGGAGGTGAGCTTTCTTTGAGGCCTGAATCACTTCATCCATTGTGATATCACGAGAGTTGTCTCCGTATTTGATGTTATCTGCAATGCTACCTTCAAACAATACAGGTTCCTGAGAAACAATTCCAATTTTGCTTCTTAAAAATGACATGTTCACTTTAGTTGTTACACGCCCGTCAACAAGCTGTAAACAGTAAAAGATTTCATTAGAGAAGTATAGCTTTAGGAAGGTGTCTACTTAAGTGACATTTCATTACAAAACAGCAAAAACAATTCTAGGTAAAAATATGTATTACAGTTTTCATGCCATCACCATGTGTAAGAAGGTAAATGGTCAGCTTGTGATAATCTACTACAGTTTGACTGTTTTTAGAGTGGTTAAAACTATAATAATAGTAAAATTGAAGGAAAGGAAAAGAATCTATTTTACACTGAATTTGATATCAAACAAAAGTATATAATATAAGGAGCGGCCCTTATTTTTTAATTAATTATAAAATAGTCAGCAGGTTTAGATTCCCAAATGAATAGCATATTATAGTATATTTCCATGTTGTCAGAAATTAAATAGAGGTGTTGTTTTAGTGATAGATGTAAGTGAATTTGTTCCAGCCACATATGCAGTGTTGGTATTGTATCCTATTTCCAAAATGATGGGATTAGTTTCTTCACACTATTTATGATCATTTGCAAAAGTCTGTTGTGGGTCTTGTATTTAAGTTTTGGTGAAAAAGTAAATTCAAAAGAACATACACCTAGATTTAGAGTTTTGCGTTAGCCGTCATAAGCAGCGTTAAGGGGTCCTAACGCTGCTTTTGGCCGCCCGCTGGTATTTAGAGTCAGACAGGAAAGGGTCTAACGCTCACTTCCTCACTGCGACTCCAGGCTACCGCAGATCCCCTTACGCCAATTTGCGTATCCCATCTTTTCAATGGGATCTGCCTAACACCGGTATTTGGAGTCTTGGGAGAAGTGAGCGGTAGACCCTCTACTGACAAGACTCCAGCCGCAAAAAAAGTCAGTAGTTAAGAGCTTTATGGGCTAACGTGTGAATATAAAGCTCTTAACTACTGTGCTACAAAGTACACTAACACCCATAAACTACCTATGTACCCCTAAACCGAGGCCCCCCCCACATCGCTGCCACTATAATAAAAAATGTAACCCCTAATCTGCCGACCGGACACCGCCGCCACCTACATTATACCTATAAACCGCTAATCTGCTGCCCCTAACACAGCCGACCCCTATATTATATTTATTAACCCGCTAATCTGCCCCCCCAACGTCGCCGCTACCTTACCTACACTTATTAACCGATAATCTGCCGACCGGACCTCGTCGCCACTATAATAAATGTATTAACTCCTAAACCACCGCACTCCCGCCTCGCAAACACTATAATAAATGTTATTAACCCCTAATCTGCATTCCCTAACATCGCCGCCACCTACCTACAATTATTAACCCCTAATCTCCTGCCCACACCGTCGCCGCTACTATAATAAAGTTATTAACCCCTAAACCTAACTTTAACCCTAACACCAACATATATATGTTCCTAAATTGTATGACACTATATATGCGTCTGATGAGATCTATTTATGTAATTTTATTTGCACGATTTCACTTATATATAACTGTATCTATGAAATTAGCAAACCTTGAACTGTATTTTAACACTTAAACACATGCATATTTATCATGCAGATCTATATCAGCTCATGCTCCAATCAATCAGTTCTTCCTGCCCCATATCTATATAACAGAGATACACCGGATTACAACACAAAGAAAAAGCCCCACTGGAAGCTCACGCTCTTTTTACTTCCGGCTTAAGCAAACCACAACTTCCGGTTTCACAAATCACAACTTCCGGTCTAGCGTAATAACTCCGCACCGGAAGTATAGGCCACTTCAACTTCCGGTTTGACGAGATCAGAAATATCCGGTAGTGCACAATATGGCTAAGTAAAATCGGCTAAATCTGGCAGGTTAATTAGTAATAAAGGGCAAATGAGTAGAACTGAGTTCTTTCTTACTTAAAACATACCTGCCTTAATCACTGCATGTTTTAGCGGAAATATTAAGTGTATGAATATATTGACCCTAAAACCGGAATAACAACATCCGGTTCAAAAAATCATCAGATCCTGTACAGCACTTCCGGTACTGAGAGATTTTTGGCGCCAATGGAAGCATATTCTGATTGGTTACACATAGATATAAAAGTTCTTGCTCACCTAACCATATACTAGTCTTGAAAAAGGCCCCATCTGTGGAACGAAACGCATTGGCAATTATATGGTGAGCTATATTCCTTTTACTACTTAATATTATAACAGTATTATGCTATGTTTTTATCTTCTGTTTACAGGTTTTGAGGATTTCCCAGTTATATTTTATTTTTTCTACAAACATCTATTGATTTTATTGAATGAACTAAAACCAAGAAAAACTTTTCATTGATTGGATTATATCAAGGACTATTGTTTTATTTTAGATATTTTTTCTTCACTCAATTTTTCACTTTTGTGCAACATTATTTTGTTACGTGATCACAAACACTCCTTTATTTGATTTGCACTAGCTTGTGTACACACTAGTTGATTTTTGCAATTTTTAATTTTTTCACCTTTTGGATTTTTCGTTGTTTCACTTTTGGTTAACACTAACACCACGGATAACAGATGAGGAGAACTGTTACCACACCAGATCACTGATTTAAACTGGATTAACGTCTATTGATTTACATTATTTTTCATAAATTCTATATTATTTAATTTTCTTATTGACCATTCTTTTAGTAATTATTTGTCAGCATTAATAAGCTTTCTTCTTTGGTTCGCTTCCTTGGAAGGCTAATATATATTTTATTTGTTCCATCTACTGTATCTGACACGTGTATACTACTCATCATTTGTTTTTATCTATTTTTATTTATGTTTTTATGTACTATGGATCCATGTTTATTTATGTAATATGTATTAAAACTTCTTGTGATATTTTACCACTATAATTGGTAATAGCTTTTTAAGTATCCTAAGCTATATTATATTTTGGTTTCTGTACACAGACCCACACAGTGTCATATTTAGACCTGTGGTTCAGTACCACATAAAACTTTCACCACCACATCTATTTCTATTAGACCTTGCCTTTTTTTGGCACTCCTCTCTAGCCCTTTTACAACTAGAATTTCAACTCTGTGGGTAGTTGGAGCTATAGGTCGCTATATTACATCCACTTGGAGCGCTGTAAGATCTAACTATTCCTCCTAACCCTAACACCCCCCTAACATAAATATAATTTAAATGAAATGATATAATATTCCAAAAATTAACTAAATTAATCCTATTTAAAACTAAATACTTACCTATCAAATAAACCCTAATATAGCTACAATATAACTAATAGTTACATTGTAGCTATTTTAGGATTTATATTTATTTTACAGGCAACATTGTATTTATTTTAACTAGGTACAATAGCTATTAAATAGTTAATAACTATGTAATAGCTACCTAGTTAAAATAAGTACAAAAGTACCTGTAAAATAAATCCTAACCTAAGTTACAAATACACCTAACACTACACTATCATTAAACTAATTAAATAAATTACCTACAATTAGCTAACTTAAAATACAATAAAATAAACTATTCTATAATACAACCCCCCCCCCACTAAATTACAAAAAATAAAAAAGAATTACAAGAAGTTTAAACTAATTACACCTAATCTAAGCCCCCTAATAAAATAAAAAATCCCCCCAAAATAAAAAACTTCCCTACCCTATTCTAAACTACCAAAGTAATCAGCTCTATTACCAGCCCTTAAAAGGGCTTTTTGCGGGGCATTGCCCCAAAGTAATTTTTACCTGAAAATAAAAATACAATACCCCCCCAACATTAAAACACATCACCCACATACCCCTACTCTAACCCACCCAAACCCCCCTTAAAAAAACTATCGCTAACCCCCTGAAGATCATCCTACCTTGAGTCGTCTTCACCCAGCCAAGCCGAATTCTTCATCCGAGGTACGCAGAGGAGGTCCTTCATCCGGTAGAAGTCTTCATCCAAGCGGGGCAAGAAGAGGTCCTCCTTCCGGTAGAAGTGGTCATCCAGGCGGCGTCTTCAATCTTCATCCATCCGGAGCAGAGCGGATCCATCTTCAAAGGAGCCGACGCGGAGCCATCCTCTTCAACCGACGACTTCCCAACGAATGAAGGTTCCTTTAAGGGATGTCATCCAAGATGGTGTCCCTTCAATTCCGATTGGCTGATAGAATTCTATCAGCCAATCGGAATTAAGGTAGAAAAAAATCTCATTGGCTGATGCAATCAGCCAATCAGATTGAAGTTCAATCCGATTGGCTGATCCAATCAGCCAATCGTATTGAACTCGCATTCTATTGGCTGATCGGAACCTTCATTCGTCGGGAAGTCGTCGGTTGAAGAGGATGGCTCTGCGTCGGCTCTTTTGAAGATGGCTCTGCTCTGCTCCGGATGGATGAAGATTGAAGACGCCGCCTGGATGAACACTTCTACCGGATGGAGGACCTCTTCTTGCCCCGCTTGGATGAAGACTTCTACCGGATGAAGGACCTCCTCTGCGTACCTTGGATGAAGGATTCGGCTCTACTGGGTGAAGACGACTCAAGGTAGGATGATCTTCAGGGGGTTAGCAATAGGTTTTTTTAAGGGGGGTTTGGGTGGGTTAGAGTAGGGGTATGTGGGTGGTGGGTTGTAATGTTGGGGGGGTATTGTATTTTTATTTTCAGGTAAAAGAGCTGATTACTTTGGGGCAATGCCCCGCAAAAAGCCCTTGGCGTCCCTCGAATTCCGATTGGCTGATAGGATTCTATCAGCCAATCGGAATTAAGGTAGGAATTTTCTGATTGGCTGATGGAATCAGCCAATCAGAATCTAGTTCAATCCGATTGGCCGATCCAATCAGCCAATCAGATTGAGCTCGCATTCTATTGGCTGATCGGAACAGCCAATAGAATGTGAGCTCAATCTGATTGGCTGATTGGATCAGCCAATCGGATTGAACTTGATTCTGATTGGCTGATTCCATCAGCCAATCAGAAAATTCCTACCTTAATTCCGATTGGCTGATAGAATCCTATCAGCCAATCGGAATTCGAGGGACGCCATCTTGGATGACGTCCCTTAAAGGAACAGTCATTCGTCGTTCAGTCGTCGGTCCGGATGGATGTTCCGCGCTGGATGTCTTCAGGATCCTGCCGCTTCGCTCCGGATGGAAGAAGATCGAAGATGCCGCTTGGAGAAGATGTTTGCCGGTCCGGATGTCCTCTTCTTGCCGGATAGGAGGAAGACTTTGGAGCCTCTTCTGGACCGGATTATGGATCGCCAACCCCCGCTTGGGTTGGATGAAGATGTTGGAGCCAGGACGGATCGGTGAACCTGGTATGGTGAAGACAAGGTAGGAAGATCTTCAGGGGCTTAGTGTTAGGTTTCTTTAAGGGGGTTTGGGTTAGATTAGGGGTATGTGGGTGGTGGGTTGTAATGTTGGGGGGGGGTATTGTATGTTTTTTTTTACAGGCAAAAGAGCTGAAATTCTTGGGGCATGCCCCGCAAAGGGCCCTGTTCAGGGCTGGTAAGGTAAAAGAGCTTGTAACTTTTTTAATTTAGAATAGGGTAGGGAATTTTTTATTTTGGGGGGCTTTGTTATTTTATTAGGGGGCTTAGAGTAGGTGTAATTAGTTTAAAATTGTTGTAATATTTTTCTTATGTTTGTAAATATTTTTTTATTTTCTGTAACTTAGTTCTTTTTTATTTTTTGTACTTTAGCTAGTTTATTTAATTGTATTTATTTGTAGGAATTGTGTTTAATTAATTTATTGATAGTGTAGTGTTAGGTTAATTGTAGGTAATTGTAGGTAGTTTATTTAATTATTTTATTGATAGGGTAGTGTTAGGTTTAATTATAACTTAGGTTAGGATTTATTTTACAGGTAAATTTGTTATTATTTTAACTAGGTAACTATTAAATAGTTCTTAACTATTTAATAGCTATTGTACCTGGTTAAAATAATTACAAAGTTGCCTGTAAAATAAATATTAATCCTAAAATAGCTATAATATAATTATAATTTATATTGTAGCTATATTAGGATTTATTTTACAGGTAAGTATTTAGCTTTAAATAGGAATAATTTATTTAATAAGAGTTAATTTATTTCGTTAGATTTAAATTATATTTAACTTAGGGGGGTGTTAGTGTTAGGGTTAGACTTAGCTTTAGGGGTTAATACATTTATTAGAATAGCGGTGAGCTCCGGTCGGCAGATTAGGGGTTAATAATTGAAGTTAGGTGTCGGCGATGTTAGGGAGGGCAGATTAGGGGTTAATACTATTTATGATAGGGTTAGTGAGGCGGGTTAGGGGTTAATAACTTTATTATAGTAGCGCTCAGGTCCGCTCGGCAGATTAGGGGTTAATAAGTGTAGGCAGGTGTCGGCGACGTTGAGGGGGGCAGATTAGGGGTTAATAAATATAATATAGGGGTCGGCGATGTTAGGGGTAGCAGATTAGGGGTACATAGGGATAACGTAGGTGGCGGCGATTTGCGGTCGGAAGATTAGGGGTTAATTATTTTAAGTAGCTTGCGGCGACGTTGTGGGGGGCAAGTTAGGGGTTAAGAAATATAATATAGGGGTCGGCGGGGTTAGGGGCAGCAGATTAGGGGAACATAAGTATAACGTAGGTGGCGGTCGGCAGATTAGGGGTTAAAAATTTAAATAGAGTGGCGGCGATGTGGGGGGACCTCGGTTTAGGGGTACATAGGTAGTTTATGGGTGTTAGTGTACTTTAGGGTACAGTAGTTAAGAGCTTTATAAACCGGCGTTAGCCAGAAAGCTCTTAACTCCTGCTATTTTCAGGCGGCTGGAATTTTGTCGTTAGAGCTCTAACGCTCACTTCAGAAACGACTCTAAATACCAGCGTTAGAAAGATCCCATTGAAAAGATAGGCTACGCAAATGGCGTAGGGGGATCTGCGGTATGGAAAAGTCGCGGCTGAAAAGTGAGCGTTAGACCCTTTAATCACTGACTCCAAATACCAGCGGGCGGCCAAAACCAGCGTTAGGAGCCTCTAACGCTGGTTTTGACGGCTACCGCCGAACTCCAAATCTAGGCCTTAGAGAGTGTTTCCCCACAGGAAACAATGGGGCTGCGTTAGGAGCTGAACGCTGCTTTTTTGCAGGTGTTAGGTTTTTTTTTTTCAGCCCAAACTGCCCCTTTGTTTCCTATGGGGATATCGTGCACGAGCACGTTTTTCCAGCTCACCGCGTCCGTAAGCAACGCTGGTATTGAGGGTTGATGTGGAGCTAAATTAGACTCAATGCACCCTTTTCTGAGCCTAACGCAGCCCCTCAGACAACTCTAAATACCAGCGTTGTCTTAAGGGTGCGCTGGGAAAAAAAGCAGCGTTAGCTACGCTGGTCTTTACCGACAAAACTCTAAATCTAGCCGATAGGATTTTCCAAAGAGTCTATTAAGATATATTATAAATTTTACTCCAAAAGGGCAGAGGTTTAGGGAAGGTCCACCATATATAGCATAAACATAGAAACATAGAATTTGGCAGTAGTTAAGAACCAAAAAGGCCCATCAAGTCTACCCATATTACATAATACTGTTTTATTAGTCTTATGCATGTACCAGTCATTTTTTAATTATTTTACAGTACCTGTGTTTACCACCTCTATTGGAAGTTTATTACATGAATTCACCACCCTTTCTGTAAACATGCTTCCTCTGATTTCTCCTGAATCTGATACCCTTAACTTATGATTGTGACCTCTTGTTTTGGCATTTTTATGTATTTTTTTGTGCGGAAAATGCAACTGACATTTATGCAGTGTCTCAAACATCTGCCAAGACTCAAAGCCCTACCTAAAGATATTTGAGTCTCTGTGGGATAAATACCAATGTGTGAGAAAAAGAGCTGCTGAGTGAGCAGATTTACCTGTAGTGGAAGTTAAGGCCCTACATTCCTCAGTTGACAGCACAAAATCTAAATTTTTGTGTCATTACTTTTTTGTAAGGAGGTAAATGATTGGAGGAAGGGGTGAATGGTAAAAAAAATGTAAATGCAAATTAGAGCAGCGCATTGTTTCAAAATTGGTGCCTGATTTTCTAAATGAGAGAGCATTTTATTGGTCTGAAGTTTTTTCTTTAAAAAAATTATGTTTAAGCAATTTTAACATTTTGGTTTCAGAACTCTGTCTGGTCTTTCTAGTAAAAAAAGGTTTAGTATTGAATTTGAAATCATAATAATAGGCTATTTTATTTGTATAAATGTGTATTTCCTCCTGTTACACTGATTAAAATAAAACATGATATTGATTAAACACATTATGTATTTACTGGTTTAATATTAATAATTGATATTCAACTGTAAAATGGTCAAAATAACTTAAATTGTGTATTTAGAGTTTCAACATTACCCAAGTTAAGTTGATGGCTGAGTATTACTGCAGTGTGAACAAATCCTCTTGTCAGCAAAAAAACTTGATGCTATGCAATAGGATACAGTGGGTTGTCTTACTAAGTCCTGGGGGCCACATTGATGACTTGCAAATCTTTTTTATTTTATTGACCATTTCTACCAACCCTATTTTCAACACAGAAACTTTCATTTTGGTCCTCTTCTACCTTGATTAAAAGTTGTTCATTTGAAGTTTGTTTATATAGATGTATATATTTTAAAGAGGTACACGTATATTAAGGAGCTTAGTAAAGCTAGGGCTGTAAGTATTTTTCATAAAAAAATAAATAAAAAAACAAGGGGTCATGATCTCAAGCTGAAGGTTAGTAGGTTCAGGAGTAATTTGAGGAAGCACTTCTTCACAGAAAGGGTGGTTGATTGATGGAATAAACTTCCACAAGAGGTGGTAATGACAAACACTGTGGGGGACTTTAAGAATGCCTGGGATAAGCATAATGTTATCCTACGAACTAGAAACGTTTATACTTTTAGTAAATTTTGGGTGGACTTGTTGGGCCTATGGTTCTTATCTGCCATCAAAGGATTAAGTTACGAGTGGCGAGATTGATAAGAAGTAGCGCGCATATAACAAATTGAAGCAAACGTGGTTGCTCAAGCACAATTTAATTTATCTCACTTTTGGATAGCGCTACTTCAGAACTCTGGTTAACTGTTATGTTCAAATAAAAAGTTGCACAAAATACATCAAAAATACATTGAAAAGTACAGTTACACTCATAATACACCATCTAATAAAAATTATTGAAAAAAAATATTGCATAAAAAGGTTATAAGGGTTCAATAATATGAGATCTTAGGTGTTAGAAGAAAAAAAAAAGCTGCAAAGGGTTTTAAAATAAAGATACATACATATACATGTCTAAATATGTATATGTATAGATAGATAGATAGATAGATAGATAGATAGATAGATAGATAGATAGATAGATAGATAGATAGATAGATAGATAGATAGACAAATGTGTGTGTATCTATGTATTTATATGTGTATATATGTATTTACTGACATATATACACATATAAACACATAAATACATATGTATACATATATAGACATATTTATATGCATTGGAGCATTTAGCAGTCAAGTAGCTGAAAACATAAAAAATCATATTTATGCAATATTACTTTTTAATAAAGTTTTTAACTATGTATTTACTGTAAATATTTCCCATTCGAATGTTTTTCACATAGCAGAATATGTTCTAAGTATTTTTAAATAGATATTCATATATATATATATATATATATATATATATATATATATATATATATATATATATATATATATATATATATCTATATATATATCTGTATATACAGTATGTATACCTATATTATACGAGGTGTGGATTTGCACTCACACCTCGTATACCAAATGCCAGGGTATCAGGAAAAAAAGGTAAACAAAGCTATCCAAAATAAAAAAATTAATCCTAAACGTATACCCCTATAACAAATAAAAAATCCCCCCAAAATAAAAAAAATAAAAAAAAACCCTTAATCTAATACTAAACTACCAATAGCCCTTAAAAGGTCTTTTGCAGGGCATTGTCCTAAGTTAAACAGCTTTTACCTAAAAAAATTACCAATTACCGCCTAACAGTAAAACCCCCCACCCAACCAACACCCCAAAATAAAAAAAACGAAGTCTTAAAAAACCTAAGCTACCCATTGCCCTTAAAAGGGCATTCAGTTATTTTACTGCCATTAAAAGGGCAATCAGCTCTTTTACAGCCCAAAAAACACAAATCTAAAAAAAAGCCACCCCAAAAAATAAAAAAGCCTTAGACTAAGCCCCAAATAGGTACTCCTCATTCCTGAAGTCTGGTGGTGAATGTCTTCTTTAAGGCAGCTCCATCATCTTCTATCTTCATCTGGAGCGAAGGCTGCATGGAGCGGAGGTGCGGAGCGGTCTTCCCCCATGCATGGATATGGAGCAGCAGTCCTCAGTAGCGGTTCTCATCGGTGGTCTTCAACGGCAGCGGTCCTCAGCGGCGGTCTTCAGCGGGGGCGGTCCTCAGTGGCGTGGAGGCTCCTCATCCAATCTCCGTTGTACACTAAAAATTAAATGAAAGGTACCGCATTCAAATTGGGGTACCTTGCATTCCTACTGGCTGAAATTTTGAAATCAGCCAATAGGATTAGAGCTACTGAAATCCTATTGGCTGTTCAAATCAGAGAATAAGATTTCAGTAGCTCTCATCCTATTGGCTGATTTAAAAAATTCAGCCAATAGGAATGCAAGGTACCCCAATATAAATGGGGTACCTTGCATTCAATCTTCAGTGTGTGGTGGACGATCGCATGAAGAGGAGCCTCCACACCGCTGAGGATCCGCGCATCTGGGAAACCAGCTCCGCACCTCCACTCCACGTCACCTTCGCTCCGGATGAAGATGGAAGATGATGTAACTGCCTGGAAGAAGACATTCTCCGCCAGACTTCAGAAACGGTGAGTACCTATTTGGGGCTTAGACTTAGCCTTTTTTTTTTTTTTTTGGGGGGATGACTTTTTTTTAGGTTAGTTTTTGGACTGTAGAAGTGCTGATTGCCCTTTAAAGGGCAGTAAAAGAGCTGAATGCCTTTGTAAGGGCAATGCCCATACAAATGCCCCTTTTTGGGGCAATGGGTAGTTTAGGTTTTTTTAGTGTTAGGTTTTTTTATTTTGGGGTTTGGTGGGTGGTTGTTTTTTACTGTAAGGGTAGACTTAGTATTTTGTACATGTAAAATAGATGTTTAACTTAGGGCAATGCCCTACAAAAGGCCCTTTTAAGGGCTTCTGGTAGTTTAGTTTAGATTAGGTGGTGTGTTTATTTTGGGGGGCTTTTTATTTTCATAGGGATTAGGTTTATTTTTTTTATAATTTGTTTATTTTATCTGTAATTTACACTTATGTTTTGCAATTTTAGATTATTTTTTTGTAATTTAATGTTAGGTTTTATTTTTAAATTAATGTTAGTATTTTTTATTTTAATTGTAACTTAGTATTTTTTAATTTTGTGTAATTGGGGTTAATTTAGGGGGTGTTAGGTTAGGGGGCTTAGTAATTTAGTTATTTGCGTAGTGGGGTTTAGGAGTTAATAGGTTAATAGGTATATTGCAATGTGGGGTCGGTGGTTTAGGGCTTAATAGTTTAATTAGGTTTATTGCGATGTGAAGGGTTGGTGGTTTAGGGGTTAATAGATTAATTAGGCTTATTGCGATGTGTGGGGGTTGGCAGTTTAGGGGTTAATATTGTAATTATGTTATTTGCATTGTTTAATTTGCTGATTAGGGGTTAATTACTTTATTATTTTTTGGTGTGGGGGTTGGCGGTTTAGGCGTTTGTTAATACTTCGAGCGGACAGGTTTCTTTTTTTTGTTATACTTCGTGCGGGCGGTTAGGTTTTTTTACTATTTCTGTGGATTCCGAAAATGGCAGGGTTGTGAAAGAATCCTTTGAGGATGCATATGCAACTGACGATGGTGACGGATGAGTTACAAATGCGATTATAGTATATATATATATATATATATATATATATATATATATATATATATATATATATATATATATATATATATATATGTGTGTGTGTGTGTAAAGATTTATATATTGTACCAATATTTTTGTTTTTTCACTTTTCGGTCTCCATTGAAGTCTATGGGGAATATGTTAACTGGTCATGATATTCTATCTTTAGCTTTTTGCGCACGTCAGGTTAGCGCACAAGCAAAAACGTTTTACTTTCAACTTGCAATACGTGCGGTACCCAACACGCACAAAAAGCAGAAGCCAAGCAGAGTTATCATGTGAACGGGAGCACAAACTACAGCTCCACTTGTAATCTAGCCCAAAATTTATTTTTGTATTTTGTTTCAATTAAAGTGATAATGGAATGCTTTTAAAAAATTGCAGGATTATGTTGCTCCCTGTTCTCTTCCTACAATGTGATTTGATGTTGAACTTCTATTTCTACACTTTCTTGGGTGCTTCGACACTACTCACCAATTTCATAGACTGTAATGGGAGCATGCTTCCGGCTACAAAGCCAAGCTGAATGGAACTGAGATTACAAGCACAGTGCTTTGCGGGCGTTAAATAGACAGTTCTGTTTAAGCAATTGTGCAATAATAAAACACTCTAGAACATTGGAACATTCGATTAAAAACAGGGGCATTTTAATTCATAAAAATTTACATTTCACTCCTGTTGTGAAAAAAAAGTATCTTTTAAACTTGACAGCAGCTTCAGCTTCCTCCGGTCATCGTAAGCCATTTCTGATGTCAGAAATGATGGATAGGTCATCCTCCAATCACGGCATCCCACCCAGGGGATTCAGTGTCTGATTCAAAGCAGTGATTGGAGGAAGCCGGATTTCTCATTTTAGACCCAGGAAGAGGCCTTGCCACGGGTGGAGGAAGCTGGAGCTGCTGTCAAGATTAAAAGGTAAGGTTTTTTTTTCACAACAGGAGTGAAATGTAAATTTTGATGAATTAAAGTGCCCCTGTTTTTAATCCAATTTTTAAAAACTGGGCACTTTAGCATCAAAATGTACATTTACTTTAAGTATCTTTAGAGGGACAGTCTAATCAAAATTAAACTTTCATGATTCAGATAGGACATGCAATTTTAAACAATTTTCCAATTTCCTTTTACCATCAAATTTGATTTGTTCTCTTGGTATTCTTTGTTGAAAGCTAAAGCTAGGCTCATAAACTGATTTCTATGCCCTTGAAGACCCCCTCTTATCTTAGTGTATTTTGATGGTTTTTCACAGCTAGACTGCGCTAGTTCATGTGTGTCACATAAATAACATTGTATTTATGAGGCAGGACTTATTGGCTAAAATGAAAGTCTGTCAAAAGAACTGAAATAAGGGGGCAGTCAGCAGAGGCTTAGATAAAAGGCAATCACAGAGGTAAAAAGTTTATTAAAGGGACAGTCTAGGCCAAAATAAACTTTCATGATTCAGATAGAGCATGTAATTTTAAACAATATTCCAATTTACTTTTATCACCAATTTTGCTTTGTTCTCTTGGTATTCTTAGTTGAAAGCTTAACCTAGGAGGTTCATATGCTAATTTCAGATTGCATTTTAACAGTTTTTCACCACTAGAGGGTGTTAGTTCACGTATTTCATATAGATAACACTGTGCTCGTGCACGAGAAGTTATTTGGGAGAAGGCACTGATTGGCTAGACTGCAAGTCTGTCAAAAGAACTGAAAAAAGGGGCAGTTTGCAGAGGCTTAGATACAAGATAATCACAGAGGTTAAAAGTATATTATTATAACTGTGTTAGTTATGCAAAACTGGGAAATGGGTAATAAAGGGATTATCTATCTTTTAAAACAATAAAAATTCTGGTGTAGACTGTCCCTTTAATATAACCATGTTGGGTATGCAAAACTGGGGAATGGGTAATAAAGGGATTATCTATCTTTTTAAACAATAACAATTCTGTAGTAGATATGCTGCAGTAAATATGCTGGTGCTGGCGCTAGTGCATGAATGAATGTCATAGAAGGTATTCTACTTACCACTTTTCCTTCATCTGGGTCATAAAATCTTTCAAGAAGTTGAACACTTGTACTTTTTCCACAGCCACTGCTACCTACAAATGCCAAAGTCTGCCCAGATTTCACACTGATAGAAAGACCCCGTAAAACCATAGTGACTGGACGGCTGGGATACGTGAATTTGCAGTTTACAAATTCAACGTCACCTTTAAAGTTATCCTGCATGGTAAACATAAGTTTGTTCAAATCAATATAGTTATTAGTAATAGCACATAATAATAGTCATTTACAAGCCGTGTTATTTTAATAGAAAGAAACATTGAAGTCTGTTTTAAATACGCATACTGTATATCTTAAGCAGTGAATTTTTTTAAAGCATTTTGTTAGCAAAATTTTGTAAACCTCTCTTAACCATGTGTATCTTATTTCCCTTGCTGTTGTCAGTTAGGTACATATATAAATGTGCTCATAAAAGCTATTAATGTGTAGTATATTTTAGGGTCACTGTTCTGGAGTCTGCAATATGCAGTATAGCCCATCTGGGGACAGTGGGAAAAAAAAGAAAAAGATTTCAGAGGGAAATTGCTAAAATAAACAATAATGCGAACATGATTATTGCACTCAACTCATTATACCAGAGCACGCAAATGTGCGCTGGTATTAGAAGTAAAGCGCAATGGAAGCTTTGCACTCACGAGAACGTGCTTCCATAGGCTCCAATGTGAGCCGCGTTCTGATGCCGTTAGACAAGGCACAAAACCTAGGGCAGCGAAGAGGGTAAGTCGTGCAGCATTGGGCAGCAAAGTTTAAATATATATGTATATGAATATATACATATATGTATGTTTTTATATGTGTATATACACCTATTAACACATAAATATATATGTATATAAGCATATACATATATATTAACAATGAAAAAGCAATGTAAAGATGCTCATATTTTTATTTTTAAAAGGAACAATACACTTTATTTTGGGGGCAATTGGGGGACATTTTTGAAAGTGTCAGTAAACCTTAAAAATAATGTTATATAATTCTGCACATAGTGCAGAATTATATAACATTATATTAGCGCAAACATTATAAAACATAATTTCCCCTTTGAATTTTTTTAAAAAAACTGCTGTTTTACAGACCCGCTCTCTGTGATCTTCTGAGCGGGTCTGTTTTTTTCAAACAGCGCATTGGGCCAGCTGTATAGTCACAGCCCGGCCCGACCGGGCCATAGCACTAAGTGCAGCTCGCTCCTGCTCTGTCAGACAGCAGGAGCGAGCTGCACTTAGTGCTATGGCGCGGTCGGGCCGGGCTGTGACTATACAGCTGGCCCGATGCGCTGTTTGAAAAAAACAGACCCGCTCAGAAGATCACAGAGAGCGGGTCTTTAAAACAGCCGTTGTTTTAAAAAATTCAAAGGGGAAATTATGTTTTATAATGTTTGCGCTAATATAATGTTATATAATTCTGCACTATGTGCAGAATTATATAACATTATTTTTAAGGTTTACTGTCCCTTTAATTAAGCAGACATCTGACTTCTAGCTAATGTCCCCTAGCACAAAGTGCTACCGCTAGCTCATAGTAGCATTAACCAGCCACTTGTAATGGCTGGTTATTTAACGTGAGCCTGTAAATGTGCAAAGTTGCCTGTTTATGGGCACATATTAAATTAGCGCTCCAATAGTAATCTAGCCCAAAATATAGTATAGCTGTATTTTACAATGCATTGTTACATTTTTAGGGCTAGATTACAAGTGAAGCATAATCACTCGGTCTTGCATTGTGAATAACGCAAAACCTGTCATTACAAGTGGATTGATAACAATTTGAACCAAAGCATCTTAATGTGCAATATACTTTTAATGGATAGCACAGAAAGTGCTATTAACAAGCTCATTGTGTTACAAGCGGTGAGTTAAATGTTGCGCTGAAGTGCAATTCAAATTACCGCTGTAAAATGCAGATCTTTTTGAGACCTAAAATAAACTATTATAGCTTCCTAGTTTGCATATTAGTTTGCATATTAAAACACTTAAATCTGCTATGGAAATAAAGTTGTTATGTTACATTAAGAGTTAATATTTCGGAAAACAATGGTTTAATAATGAAATAAGGTGTGTGGCAGAATTAAAGAGATATTGTATATAAAAGGGGCAAGACTGGGAATATATATGTATGTATGTATGTATACATGTATATATATATATATATATATATATATATATATATATATATATATATATATATATATTTATTTATTTAGTATGTATGTATGAGTAAAGTGTTTTATACTTAATTTTCATAGCACCAAACTACAGGAAGCACTCCAGGACTTGAGTGGATCTTTTGCTCATCATTGGCTTAGAGCTCAAGTAATATCCAACATGAAATTTACTGCACACCCCATAGAAGTCTAATATTTGAGGGATTTAGTGCGCCCACGCCTTCTAACATGCAGATCATAGCACGCACTAGACTATCACTTCAATGATAAAAAATATCTTTGTACTTGTAATATTTGTGCAAAAATAGAAGTGCTATTGATTGTACTCAAGCAATGCAAATGCAAAATAGAAGCTAATATTTTGTGCTCTACTTGTAATCTAGCCCTTTATGAGGAATCAAATGTTTCATGTCCCTTTAATACATGATTATTTGGTACTTATAAAAAACTGCTTGAAATGCTTTGAAATGCAATGAAACTTTTATTTTTTTAGAACAGTACTAAACAATGACTAATCAGTAAAGATACATTACCCTTTTCAACTACACAACAGGCTTATTTTTTTAAACATACACAATGACAATAAAACATCATACACATGACATTTTTAAAAGATGTTTTGAACCCCAAGCAGTGCCCTTAAAATAACTTATTTCTTTACAGTAATGATCCTCATTTGACTCTCTTGTTAGAAGACTTTTCTTAATACTTAACATTCAAGCATAATAAGCAAAATGTGGTTTAAATACCATGCACATCAATATGCTATGACAAATCATAGCATTTCACAAATGTAACCATGGGTGTCGGGGGGGGGGAGTATCAAAAGCCCACCACCTGCAATTGTGCTCCTGATTTCCAAGCACAAGCACCCTCACTTTTCTGATGCCAATGAGCCACCATTTTTCTCTCCTGCTATACATTTTTTACTTTCCCACCCCCAGAAAGATTTCTTAGGGCACCTATGGCTATAACCCAGTAGAACAGCATTTCTCAACTCGCTAGATTTTAATGATATCTTGGTGAAATAATCAGCTGATCAGTAACCATGGTTACAAGCCTGCTCTCACCCATCAGCTGATTATTTTACTTATGCTCTAGTAAAGACATAATTAAATCTGGCCTTTTAGGGTGGCTTTAGGACTACAGTTGAGAAATACTGCAGTATGCTAAGTCTTTGTGTATTTTTAATTAAATGTTAAATCAAATGTTATTAGCTCCCAGATGTGCAACTGTAGGGGTCTCAGAGATCGTGATAGAGACAAGGCCCGCAGCTCTACAATATGTTGGCAGGGTTTCTAAGATAGCTGTCACAGTGTTGCTGTACAGAAACAAACTGCCACTATATTTGTACTGTGCAAGTATACTGTCTATCCCCTGGCACAGACTAACCATAAGGCCATAAGGGAAGGATTTATTAGAGTCACAGAGAAGCAGCTACTCTTTACCCTATGTGGCTGTCAGCTCAGTTTCTGATGATTGCAATCAGGCAGAAAGGGCATTGTTGAAATGGGGGGCCCACCACAGCCTTTGCCCCAGGGCCCAGTGAGGACTAGTTACCCCTGGTAGTTCCTTAAAGATATTCCACCCTGAAGTCTTTAAAGTCCCTGGGAAATACGCCAAGAAAGCAGCTCTTGCATTATGGATACAGTATCAATGCTGTACAAATTCTTACATTCCATATATATAAATATGCACTGTATTGAAGGTCACAAGAGAAAAAAAACATTAATAAAGAAACAGTGATCTCACCCATTTGTCCCCATCTGTACTAAAAACACTTGTCTTCGGTACTCGATCTAATAAGCTAAAAAACTGGGCGGCAGCAATTTTAGCTTTTGCATAGTCAGGAGTGAACGAAGATGCCCTTCCCAGGGCTGTGCCACTTGTTACTATAGCAGAAATGACTCTGAAAAAAAAAGATTTTTTAGATTTTATATATTAAAAAAGATGTTAATTATCAGATGAATCTTAAGAGCCAGTATGGCAGTAATTAATTGCTGCATGTATCTGATGGGCAGTGGAAAGCAGTAGTGGTAACAGTGGATTCAATCTGTTCCAAAATAATAGAAGACATCTCTACAAGCCTATGGGGCCTATCTATCAAGCTCCGAAAGGAGCTTGACAGCCTGTGTTTCTGGCGAGTCTTCAGACTCGCCAGAAACAGCAGTTATGAAGCAGCGGTCACAAAGACCGCTGCTCCATAACCCTGTCCGCCTGCTCTGAGCAGGCGGACAGGAATCGCCAAAAATCAACCCGATCGAGTACAATCGGGTTGATTGACACCCCCCTGCTGGCGGCCGATTGGCTGTGAGTCTGCAGGGGGCGGCGATGCACCAGCAGCACTGTCGGATCAGGTCCGCAAGACCTTTCTTAAATAGGGGCCTATGCCTTTTGTACAAACCCACTTTCAAGTAATACATAATAAATTAGAAAGTTGCTTAAAATGTCATGTTCTATCTGAATCATGAAAGAAAACGTTTGGGTTCAGTGTCCCTTTAAGCAACTTAACAAATGGATTGTCCTCTACAGCCAATCACATAAATCTAAACATAAAACCAAGAAAAGTTTGCTTTTTTTTTGTCCCTTACAGTTTTGCCAAATGAGAGATATAAGTATTTTTTTTTAGAGATGTGCATATTCCATTTACATCACAGTTATAACATCTATTGTAATAAATTTCGATAATATTTATTGATGCTCAATAATTTTAACATATGTATTTTCTATGGTCACTTTTATTTGTGTAAGACTGGTTATATGTCTGTATCTAGTACATGATTAAATGATACATGTATCCTATAATTTGATGTATGTTTACATTGATACTTGGGGGGCGATTTATCAAAGCTTCAACTGTGAATGCGCTGGAAGTCTGCGTCAAAATAGACGCAAAGTTGATCCGCTCTAGTTAACACAACGTCAATGTTGAAATGTTTGACATAATATACGCTCCCGCGAGATCAATCCGATTCAAATCGTTGCTTGTGTTATTCGAGCGTAATACAGATCATCCACCTTCACATTTGACTATATTCAAGCGTATTACTGATGATCCACCTTCACATTCGACTCTATTTGACCCTCTATTTGACAAATTTATCAAACATTAAACAGGTATGCTTGCGTCTATTCCAACGCAGCTATCCTTCAAACCGCCACCATAGAAGTCAATTGGAGTCTGAAAAGGTTATTTTCTATGCTTTTTGTCATCGAAGACAGGTAACAATGAACATGCAGAATATTTTTACATTTGTGATACTTTTATGACGTGGAAGGAAAATATTAATGAACCATCTGAATCATGAAGTATAATAAAAATGTTTCATGTCCCTTTAACCTTTTGTGATAACAAAATATTTTAAGATCTGCCCTTATTACTAAATAAAATCAAATAGGGAGATGTTACCCTACTTATGGGTTATGTTTCATCTCTCAGTCGTAGAGTTCATTACAAAGCAAGGGGACAAATTATTTATACAAGAGTGAAAGAAAGGAACACAGTCCCTGACCTTTCAGACGCAGAAGGAGGAGATTAATTTATCCAGCATAAGGCTGCACAAGTAGATGTGCGTCAACAAATGCATTAATAATGACAGGAAATGCCTGACTGGCAGCAGCACTAGTAGATATAGGGATAAAAATTAAATAAATACATTACATAATATAGCTAACTTCCTTTTTTTGATAAATCTATTTGCATCATGTTTAACGCATGGAATACAAGTCCCACTATTTGCACCATGTTTAACGCATTGGAATACAAGTCCCACTCTCCACTTTGCACCAAATTTAATGCAATACCTTGCACCATATTTGACACAATACTCAAACTCCTAAACAACCCACAAACTAGTAAAATTTTCCACAACTTTTTATTGGGAAATGCATAATCATGTGATTAATGAAATCAGTCAATCTGATTTAAATATACATTTTCTACTATCACTAACTAATTAAATTGCTCTATACTTGTGCCATTGATAACTCATCAAAACTTGTGTCATTTGTGACATTGTGTATTATACTTTGAAATAATGTATATGTGAAATTAGTATTAAAGATAAACCTTGATGATGACATAAGGCCACACAGAGTAATATTTTTTACAATGATTTTAATAATCGAATGATGTTTGATTTATTATAATCTTAAGATGATAGCTCAAAGGGATAGTCTACCTAACATTAAACTGTTATGAATCAGAAACAGCAGACATTAAAATCACCTCTTTACTGTCATCCTATTTTCTTCCTTCTCTTGAATTTTATTTTCATTAAGAAATGTCATCTTAAATGCCAGCCCATTTTTTAACACCTGTATAGGAGTGGTGTTTAAAACTAGACTTAAATTAGTGATACACAGGTGCAGAAAGAAAACTGTCCTAGCTCTTAAACTATCCACGTTATATTCGCAAATTATTCTTGCTCAGAATAATAATACATTTACAATATATACATATAGTGATATAAATGAACACAGAGATATATATCAAAGACAACATTGTTTAGAACAAAAAAAAAAGAATTTAGGGACATGTTAATATGTTTGCAAAAGATTTCTGACATAACACACACATGTATATACAAGTATGTGCAAAGATGTACAGTATGTACAAATTCTAGCATTAATAATCATTAAAAAAAAACATGAGATAAGCATATCATGATTTCTAGAAATACAAATACACATAAATTAAAGTGAAAATATCATATATCATATTTTTTGTATAAAAAATAAATAGAAAAATAACTTTCTATGAGATATTGGTTTTTTTTTCAGGTATAAATCTAGCTATTTCTTGGACATTAACATTGTACACAGGGAGCAAAATTATCTGAATGGCAAAGGTTTGATCATGTGACCACACAAGTGACAGCGCACTCAGAGTGTGAACACCAAAGTGGCTACATCTGAAGACACCTAAGGACAAATGCAGGACAAAGTGTGGACCGCACAAGGTGCAGTAAGTAGTCCTGTTTCCCTGAAGACAGTTGTACCTGGTGAGCGCTTGTCCACATAGTACTATTTATTTAATGCACACATGTACTATCCCATTTAATATTGCTTTACTAATATTCTAATATAGATATAAATTATTATTATATTAGGCCGAATAATCATTAATGGATGCTCATTACCTGAAAACCACTGTATAATGGATGCCATCAGTATTGACTAAAAAGCCTCCAAATCTGAATGATGCTGCATAGGCCATGAAAATGACACACTGTGCAAACCCAAAGCATGCACCATATACATAGGATTTGTTAACTGCTGCTTTATAAGGCATCACCAGCTGTTTTTCATAGAGTTCAACAAACATTTTTTCTTTCCCAAGTCCAGCCACAGTACGTATATTACCAATTGCTTCACTTGAAACCTAAGAAAGAAAGTAAACATATTCTTAAAAAAACAAACAAACTAAAGCCATACATGAAGGCAAGTCTTCTCTTCAAAATTACATTAATAGGGATTTTCTGATAAGTCAATATTTACCAAGGCATACATCACAATCCTGTTGTGACTAAAATGCCAGCAATTCTTCAAGTACACATATCTTGCTCCATTTCCTTAGGTTTTTCTATGGATCATATTCTCAAAGTTGTGAGCTAGATCTCCAAATACTAAAGAACAACCAAATTAACCCCTTAATGACCACATCACTTTTCCATTTTCTGTCCGTTTGGGACCAAGGCTATTTTTACATTTTTGCGGTGTTTGTGTTTAGCTGTAATTTTCTTCTTACTCATTTACTGTACCCACACATATTATATACCGTTTTTCTCGCCATTAAATGGACTTTCTAAAGATACCATTATTTTCATCATATCTTATAATTTACTATAAAAAAAATTATAAAATATGAGGAAAAAATGGAAAAAAACACACTTTTTCTAACTTTGACCCCCAAAATCTGTTACATATCTACAACCACCAAAAAACACCCGTGCTAAATAGTTTCTAAATGTTGTCCTGAGTTTAGAAATACCCAATGTTTACATGTTCTTTGCTTTTTTTGTAAACTATAGGGCCATAAATACAAGTAGCACTTTGCTATTTCCAAACCATTTCTTTTCAAAATTAGCGATAGTTACATTAGAGCACTGATATCTTTCAGGAATCCCTGAATATCCCTTGACATGTATATATATTTTTTTTAGTAGACAACCCAAAGTATTGATCTAGGCCCATTTTGGTATATTTCATGCCACCATTTCACCGCCAAATGCAATCAAATAGAAAAAATCGTTCACTTTTCACAAATTTTTTCACAAACTTTTGGTTTCTAACTTAAATTATTTACAAACAGCTTGTGCAATTATGGCACAAATGGCTGTAAATTCTTCTCTGGGATCCCCTTTGTTCAGAAATAGCAGACATATATGACTTTGGTGTTGCTTTTTGGTAATTAGAAGGCCGCTAAATGCCACTGCGCACCACACGTGTATTATGCCCAGCAGTGAAGGGGTTAATTAGGGAGCATGTAGGGAGCTTTTTGGGTAGTTTTAGCTTTAGTGTAGTGTAGTAGACAACCCCAAGTATTGATCTAGGCCAATTTTGGTATATTTCATGCCACCATTTCACCGCTAAATGCGATCAAATTAAAAAAAACGTTAATTTTTTCTCAATTTTAGGTTTCTCACTGAAATTATTTACAAACACCTTCTGCAATTATGGCACAAATGGTTGTAAATGCTTCTCTGGGATCCCCTTTGTTCAGAAATAGCAGACATATATGGCTTTGGCATTGCTTTTTGGTAATTAGAAGGCCTCTAAATGCCGCTGCGCATCACACGTGTATTATGGCTAGCAGTGAAGGGGTTAATTATGTAGCTTGTAGGGAGCTTGCAGGGTTAATTTTAGCTTTAGTGTAGAGCTCAGCCTCCCACCTGAAACATCAGACCCCCTGATCCCTCCCAAACAGCTCTCTTCCCTCCCCCACCCCACAATTGTCCCCGCCATCTTAAGTACTGGCAGAAACTCTGCCAGTACTAAAATAAAAGGTATTTGGCCCTTTTTTTTAAAAAAAAAAAGCATATTTACATATGCTGATGTGTAGGATCCCCCCTTAGACCCCAACCTCACTGATCCCCCACCAAACTGCTCTCTAACCCTTCCCCTCTGCAATAATGGGCGCCATCTTGGGTACTGGCAGCTGTCTGCCAGTACCCAGTTTTGTAACAAAATGTGCCTTTTTTTTTTTTTTAATTCCCTTTTCTGTAGTGTAGCTTTCCCCCCCCCACCGAGACCAACCCCCAACCCCTTCCAGGACCCTTAGATTGCATTTTAGTGTTTTTTTTTTTCAACTTTTTAACTTTTTTTTTTCTGTAGTGTAGCGGTTCCCACCCGCTCCCGCCCCGTGCACGCGCCCGCCCACCACCCCCGTGCACGCGCGCGCTCCCGTGCGCGCCCCCGTAGCTCCCGCCCCCGATCCCGCCCCCCTCCACTCCACATAGCGCACCGATGGCCGCCACCCGCCTCCCACGTAAGCTCCCACCCACCAACGATACCGGCCATCGATGTCCGGTGCAGAGAGGGCCACAGAGTGGCTCTCTCTGCATCGGATGGCCAAGGGGGGTTATTGCAGGATGCCTCCATATCGAGGCATCACTGCAATAACCGGAAAGCAGCTGGAAGCGAGCAGGATCGCTTCCAGCTGCTTTCCAGACCAAGGACGTACGCCACACGTCCTCTGTCATTAACTGACTTTTTTTTGAGGACGTGTGGCGTACGTCCTTGGTCGTTAAGGGGTTAAAGTTATATACACAATTGCCTACATTGCAAGTAGAGCCCTTCTGATAGCAGAGGCTGCACTATAAAAATCACTGGACCACTCTAGCATTAGTGCTCAATCTGGTATTATAAGTATACACTTTGAGCCCTTCCCAGTCCAACACCTTGATATATAAAATATCCCTCTTTAAAACGTGAATCTTTTTTTTGTTTTTTAAATAGCAGTGGTATAAATATCTATGTTCTTCACTTAGAAAAAATATAACATATAGATAGATAGATGAGAGATATTTTACATATATATATATATATATATACATATATATATGTATGTATGTATATATATATATATATATATATATATATATATATATATATATATATAAATATATAATTAAAATGTTCTTCTAAGTGAACAACTTAAATATTTAAAGTATTTCTTAATGCACCTTTGGCTTTAGCGCAATTGTCCTAGAGCACCTTCAGGTTTGCGTGCCCCATAGAAATCTATGGGAAAAAGGAATCAGAGTGGTTGCGCTCTCCCACCTCCAGATGTTAGCACAGCAGAGTCTTTCGATCTTACAAATATAGGTGTAAAGAGACAGCACAACCTAATAAATCAGTCCACGGAGTGAGCTTACCATGCTCATAGTATTTGAAGAAAAGACAATTTAAAAAGACCTTTATTTTTCCACAACAGTGCAGGGTCCTACAAATAAAAGCAAAGTTTCAGACTTACACTTAGCTCTTACTCATGCAAGTGTAAGCCTGAAATGTCGCTTTTATTTGTAGGACCCTGCACTGCTGTGGAAAAAATAAAGGACTTTTTAAATTAACTAGCAGCTGGAGGAATGTCTTTTCTTTCGATCTTACGCTAATGTTTTACTTTCAACTTGTAATACAAGTGTAAGAATAAGAGCGCTATTGATTTAAGTTGATTGCTGTTAGTGCTCAATAGTGCTAATATTTTTGTGCCACACTTATAATCTAGGACAATATTTTTAATAAGTATTTAAAGCTGTTATTTTGTTAACATAATTTTCATTGTTTTGCAGTCTGGGAATAAACACTGCTTTTTAATGCCCGATGGTATTACGAGTCTTGCAGGTACAGGTGTACCGCTCACTTTTTTTCCGCGACTCGAGCATACCGCAAATCCACTTACGTAAATTGCGTATCCTATCTTTTCAATGGGATTTTCCTAACGCCGGTATTATGAGTCTTGGAAAAGTGAGCGGTACAGCCTCTCCTGTCAAGACTCCTACCGCATTTAAAAGTCAGTAGTTAAGAGATTTATGTGCTAACGCCGTAACATAAAACTCTTAACTAAAGTGCTAAAAAGTACACTAACACCCATAAACTACCTATTAACCACTAAACCGAGCCCCCCCCCCCCACATCGCAAACACTTAAATAAAATGTTTAACCCCTAATCTGCCGACCGGACATCGCATCACTATAATAAATATATTAACCACTAAACTGCCGCACTCCTACCTGGCAAACACTAGTTAAATTTTATTAACCCCTAATCTGCCGTCCTAACATTGCTGACACCTACCTACAATTATTAACCCCTAATCTGCCGCCCTTAACGAAGCCACCACTATAATAAAGTTATTAACCCCTAAATCTAAGTCTAACCCTAACACCCCCTAAATTAAATATAATTTAAATACATCTAAATAAATATTCCTATCATTAAATAAATTATTCCTTTTTTAAACTAAATACTTACCTATAAAATAAACCCAAAGCTAGCTACAATGTAACTAATAGTTACATTGTATCTAGCTTAGGGTTTATTTTTATTTTACAGGCAAGTTTGTATTTATTTTAACTAGGTACAATAGTTATTAAATAGTTATTAACTATTTAATAACTTCCTAGTTAAAATTAATACAAATGTACCTGTAAAATAAAACCTAACCTAAGCTACAATTACCTAACACTACACTATAATTAAATAAATTACCTAAATTAACTACAATTAATTACAATTAAATTAAATAAACTAAATTACTAAAAAAAAACACTAAATTACAGAAAATAATAAAATAATTACAATTTGTTTAAACTAATTACACCTAATCTAATCCCCCTAATAAAATAAAAAAGCCCCACAAAATAAAAAAAAATCCCTACCCTACGCTAAATTACAAATAGCCCTTAAAAGGGCTTTTTGCGGGGCATTGCCCCAAAGTAATCAGCTCTTTTACCTATAAAGAAAATACAATACCCCCCCAATATTACAACCCACACACCCAACCCTACTCTAAAACACACCTAATCCACCCTTAATAAAACCTAACACTACCCCGTTGAAGATCACCCTACCTTGAGATGTCTTCATCCAACCGGGCAGAAGTGGTCTTCCAGACGGTCCGAAGTCTTCATCCTATCAGGGCAGAAGAGATCCTCCAGACGGAGGCGGCATCTTCTATTTTCATCCATCTAGATCGGAGCGGGTCCATCTTCAAGACATCCAACGTGGAGCATCCTCTTTGTTCGACGGCGACTGGAACAATGACGGGTCCTCCAAGATGGCGTCCCTTCAATTCAGATTGGCTGATAGAATTCTATCAGCCAATCGGAAATAAGTAGAAAAAATTCTATTGGCTGATCCAATCAGCCAATAGGATTGAGCTTGCATTCTATTGGTTGTTCCAATCAGCCAATAGTATGCGAGCTCAATCCTATTGGCTTTTTTAATCAGCCAATAGGATTTTTTCTACCTTAATTCCGATTGGCTGATAGAATTCTATCAGCCAATCGGAATTGAAGGGACGCCATCTTGGATGACGTCATTTAAAGGACCCGTCATTGTTCCAGTTGCTGTTGAACAAAGAGGATGCTCCACGTCGGATGTCTTGAAGATAGACCTGCTCCGCGCCGGATGGATGAAGATAGAAGATACCGCCTGGATGAAGACTTCTGGCCGTCTGGAGGACCTCTTCTGCCCGGATAGGATGAAGACTTCGGACCGTCTGGAGGACCATTTCTGCCGGTTGGGTGATGACGTCTCAAGGTAGGGTGATCTTCAAGGGGGTAGTGTTAGGTTTTATTAAGAGGGGATTGGGTGGGTTTTAGAGTAGGGTTGGGTGTGTGGGTGGTGGGTTTAATGTTGGGGGGTATTGTACTTTTTTTTACAGGTAAAAGAGCTGATTACTTTGGGGCAATGCCCCGCAAAAAGCCCTTTTAAGGGCTATTTGTAATTTAGTATAGGGTAGGGATTTTTTTATTTTGGGGGGATTTTTTATTTTATTAGGGGGATTAGATTAGGTGTAATTAGTTTAAAAAATTGTAATTTTATTATTTTCTGTAATTTAGTGGGGGGGGTTCGTACTTAAGTTTATTTAATTTAATTGTAATTAATTGTAGTTAATTTAGGTAATTTATTTAATTATAGTGTAGTGTTAGGTATAATTGTAGCTTAGGTTAGGTTTTATTTTACAGGTATATTTGTATTTATTTTAACTAGGAAGTTATTAAATAGTTGATAACTATTTAATAACTATTGTACCTAGATAAAATAAATACAAAGTTCCCAAGTTTTGTATAACCAACACAGTTATATTAATATATGGCTAGATTATGAGTCTTGTGTTAGCCTTAAAAAGTAGCGTTGAGAGGTCCCAATGCTGCTTTTTAACGCCCACTGGTATTACGAGTCTGACAGGTACAGGTGTACCGCTCACTTTTCTTCCACGACTCGAGCTTACCGCAAATCCCCTTACGTCAATTGCGTATCCTATCTTTTCAATGGGACTTGCCTAACGCCGGTATTACGAGTCTTGGAAGAAGTGAGTGGTAGACCCTCTCCTGTCAAGATTCCTACCGCATTTAAAAGCCAGTAGTTAAGAGTTTTATGGGCTAATGCCGTAACATAAATCTCTTAACTAAAGTGCTAAAAAGTACACTAACACCCATAAACTACCTATTAACCCCTAAACCGAGGCCCCCCTCCCACATCACAAACACTTAAATTAAAAGTTTAACCCCTAATCTGCCTACCGGACATCGCCGCCACTTTAATAAATATATTAACCCCTAAACCGCCGCACTCCCACCTCGCAAACACTAGTTACATTTTATTAACCCCTAATCTGCCGTACCTAACATCGCCGACACCTACATACATTTATTAACACCTAATCTGCCACCCCCAATGTCGCTGCTACTATATTAAAGGTTTTAACCCCTAAACCTAAGTCTAACCCTAACCCCCTAATTTAAATATAATTTAAAATAATCTAAATAAAATTACTACAATTAAATAAATTATTCCTATTTAAAACTAAATACTTAACTATAAAATAAACCCTAAGATAGCTACAATATAACTAATAGTTACGTTGTAGTATCTCAGGGTTTATTTTTATTTTACAGGCAACTTTGTATTTATTTTAACTAGGTAGAATAGTTATTAAATAGTTATTAACTATTTAATAACTACCTAGTTAAAATAAATACAAATTTACATGTAAAATAAATCCTAACCTAAGTTACAATTACACCTAACACTACACTATCATTAAATTAATTACCTAAACTACCTACAATTAAATACAATTAAATTAAATAAACTAAAGTACGAAAAACAACAAACACTTAATTACAGAAAATAAAAAAATAAAAAAAATTTTTTAAAACTAATTACACCTACTCTAATCCCCCTAATAAAATAAAAAGCCCCCCAAAATAATAAAAATCCCTACCCTATACTAAATTACAAATAGCCCTTAAAAATAGGATTCTATCAGCCAATCGGAATTAAGGTAGGAAAATTCCTATTGGCTGATGCAATCAGCCAATAGAATTGAGCTCGCATTCTATTGGCTGATTCGAACAGCCAATAGAATGCAAGATCATTGGGACCATCTGTTCTTTGCGCTGGAACGATTTGGGTTTTCAGGATTCTTTACCAATTACATACGCTTGATCTATAGTACCCCCTCCTCTGCGGTGATTGTTAATAATGCTTCTACACAACGATTTGATCTATTTAGAGGGACTAGACAGGGTTGCCCTCTTTCACCCTTCCTGTTTAATCTCAGTATAGAACCCTTAGCTATCCGATTACGACAAGAACTGGAGGGGATTCAATGGGCGGGGGAGAAACTGGTGCTTCTCCTATATGCAGATGATCTCCTCATATTTCTATCTAATCTTAAAGCATCTCTACCTATTCTACAGAAGATTACCCAAGAGTTTGGGGAAATATCTGGATTTAAGATCAATACTTCAAAATCGGAACTAATGTGGATACATAAAAACTCACCACCACATGCAAAACATCCTTTTCAAGAAGTTTCCCAGATTACTTACCTGGGTTTACGTTTATCCAGAAACGTGGAAGAATGGTATAGACTAAATCATAGGATGGTACTGGACTCATGCAAGAAAAAGCTCGAGGACTGGGCTAGGTTACCAATTTCGCTAACCGCTCGTGTGACCCTGATTAAATCAGTTATCTTTCCAAAACTCCTCTATATATTGCAAAACATTCCGTGGTTCTTACATAAAAAAGATATTACTATATACAATAAAGCCTGCTCCAAATTTTTATGGAATGGCAAGAGACCACGGATTACCGCCTCTAAGCTTATGAACTCCAAGTCAGCTGCTGGCTTGGCACTTCCTAATATTCAGACATATAACCTGGTTATTATAGCCAGATTTGCATTAGATTGGCTAACTGAGAAGGAGCAGATTACATCTTTTATCTGGGAATCTCAGGCTGTAGCTCCTTTTCGGTTAAAGGCACTTCTGCATTGCCCTCTTACGTCTTTGCCGTCCAATATATTCTACCTATGTACCTTCAAGAACGTCATTGTAGCCTGGCAAAGACTGTGCACAGAGGTGGGAATCTCTCCATATGTCTCACAATATTTACCCATAGTGGGCAACCCAGAGTTTAGTCCCGGTATCCACAATCAGATATTTAGAGAATGGGAGACAAAGGGCCTTCAGACCTTGGGCCAAATTCAAGATACAGAGGGGCATCCAGTTACATTTCAAGAAATTGCGACACGGTATGCTTTAGGGGCACGAGAATTCTATGCTTACCTTCAAGTTAGGCATCTTCTCTGGGAGCTGAACATAAAACATGGGAACAATTGGTCCATGGGTGAACTACAGACCAGGATTACGATTTACGCGGCAGGAATATACGCTATTTCCCCCTTATATTTAGTGCTAAATCAGAAAGCATCAAACCTGCAAATTAATGAAATGATTGCTAGGTGGTCTACTCTATTTCCAGAAATTGATGAGGGGATTATTGTCGGGAGCTTTAAAATAATCCAACAGAGTTGGGTTCCGACAACTTGGAGGGAGTCACAGATGAAAAATGGGCTGCAGAGATACCTTACACCTGCGCTCCTCTCTAAGTGGTATAAAACTAAGGTGCTCTGCCCTAGATGCTCATCTATAGGATCTGATCTATTCCATTGTTTATGGAGCTGCCCCAAAATATATCAATATTGGGGAAAAATCACATTCTGGATGACGGTGGTTTTGAAATTGGATCATAAATTTTCCCCAATTGAAATTTTCTTCCTGGTAAAATATCAGGGCATCACTAAGAACTATAGTCTGATAAATACTATTATACTAACAGCATGTAGCCTCATCTTTAAAGCATGGAAAGCATTTTCTGCACCTACTATGGCACAATTTAAATTGGCTCTGTGCAACCAACTCATAACAGAACAATATAATGTACCATTCCCTCAAGATAAACACTTAGAAGTATTTTTTAAAAAATGGGAGCCATTTGTAAGATCCTTGCCCTTAATACAACAACAAAAAATTAATCAAACCATTTAGAAATTCGGAGTTTGTCCAGATTAATATCTTAGGGGGCCGCTTCCCGGAAGAGTGGGCAACGGATGCCGAGTGAGGTGGTCTGGGGGGAGGGGGGGGGGGAGAATATGAGGGAGGACCTTTATCTCTATTGTGGGTTGTTTTTCTCTTTTTTTTTTCGGTTTTGTTCTCATGGTTCTGGTTGAGGTGGTTCGTCTTGTTCCATTAGGGGGGGGATAAAAGGGGGAAATTTTAGAGACAAAGAAAGACTAGTTATTGTACAAAGGTTTATCTGGTTACCCTATGCAATTTTTTATGGTTTATTTCTATAACTATTAGTGCACTAAAGAATTTTGAACGAATGGAATGATGTATAGGCACTTTTGCGTCTTTAATCCAACTTATATGGCTTTTTACCTAAGTATGTATTTATATATTATGTATATTCACTGTGACACATGTTTTTATACTTGGTAACCGAGACTGTATTAATCTTCTCTGTCTTTGTCATAAATAAATATTTAAAAAAAAAAGAATGCAAGATCAATCATATTGGCTGATTGGATCAGCCAATATGATTGAAGTTAAATCCTATTGGCTGATCCAATCAGCCAATAGGATTTTTCCTACCTTAATTCCGATTGGCTGATAGAATCCTATCAGCCAATCGGAATTCAAGGGATGCCATCTTGGATGACGTCATTTAAAGGAAACTTCATTTGAAGAGGATGCTCCACGTCAGCTGGATTGAAGATGGACCCGCTCCGCTCCGGATGGATGAAGATAGAAGATGTTGCCTGGATGAAGCCTTCTGGCCATCTGGAGGTCCTCTTCTTCCCGGATCGGATGAAGACCTCTGCCCCTCTGGAGGACCACTTGTGCACGGCTGGGTGAAGACGTCTCAAGGTAGGGTGATCTTCAAGGGGGTAGTGTTAGGTTTTATTAAGGGGGGATTGGGTGGGTTTTAGAGTAGGGTTGGGTGTGTGGGTGGTGGGTTTTAATGTGGGGGGTATTGTTTTGTTTTTTTTACAGGTAAAAGAGCTGATTACTTTGGGGCAATGCCCCGCAAAAGGCCCTTTTAAGGGCTATTTGTAATTTAGTATAGGGTAGGGATTTTTATTATTTTGGGGGGCTTTTTTATTTTATTAGGGGAATTAGAGTAGGTGTAATTAGTTTTAAAAATGTTTAATAATTTTTTTATTTTCTGTAATTTAGTGTTTGTTGTTTTTCGTACTTTAGTTTATTTAATTTCATTGTATTTAATTGTAGGTAGTTTAGGTAATCGGGGTAATCGGTACCTTGTGGGATTATCAAAGAGTTACCTACACCGGAACACCTTTTGCACTACAGCCCGGAACTGTTTGTGTACATACGGGGATCACAGTATCCTCCACCGTTTGCAGAGAACGCTGCACTGATCTTCAACACCGAGGAAAGGAGTACACATATTATCCGGAGTTTCTGGCTACAACTTTGCACAAAACAGCTACTCTCTGGAATTTGTTGCAATATTCACAGGAAGATACAGGTTTTAGAATTCTTATGTATCTCTTTTCTGTTATTATCTGTTCTAGATGAGATCATATATTCGTACACATTTTCACATTGATATTTCTTATTGCTTATATTGTGTTTGTTTTTAGATGCCTTTATCATTATTTTTTATCTAATGTCACGTATGTAATAAACATTATTTAAATTTAATTCTTTCCATCCGTTTAACTGCTTAATATTTTTATACCGGAATAGTTTATTGCTATTGGCCTATATTAATTCTACATTTATTGTAAATATTCACTAGTGTACACACACATATATATTTAATATCAGAGCCCTTGCACTTAATACATTATACCTCTTAGCTCTCCTTTGTTGAGCGCCATCCCAGAATCACTTTTTTCTGTAGGTAATCGGGGACGGCAGATTAGGGGTTAATAAGTGTAATATTAGGGGTGTTTAGACTCGGGGTTCATGTTAGGGTGTTAGGTGTAGACATAACTTTTGTTTCCCCATAGGAATCAATGGGGCTGCGTTAGAAGCTGAATGCTGCTTTTTTGCAGGTGTTAGTTTTTTTCCAGCTGAATCTGCCCCATTGATTTCTATGGGGAAATCATGCATGAGCACGTTTAGCTATCTTACCGCTACCGTAAGCAACGCTGGTATTGAGGTGAGATGTGGAGCTAAATTTTGCTCTACGTTCACCTTTTTGCGGCTAACGCCAGGTTTAAAAAAACCTGTAATACCAGCGTTGTCTTAAGGTAGCGTTAAAAAAAAAAAATGCTCGTTAGCAACGCACCCCTGTTACCGCAAAACTCATAATCTTGCCGATAGTTTTTACCTCTGTGATTAACTTGTATCTAAGCATCTTCTGACAGCCCCCTGATCACATGATATTTTATTTATTAGCTATTGACTTTCATTTTAGCCAATTAGTGCAGTGTCTGCCACAATTCACAGGCGTGATCACAATGTTATCTATATAGTTTACATGAACTAGCTCTCCCCAGTTGTGAAAAGCAAATAAAAAAGCATGTGATAAGAGGCGGCCTTCAAGGGCTTAGAAATTATCATATGAACCTTCATAGGTTTAGCTTTCAACTAAGAATACCAAAGAACAAAGCAAATTGGTAATAAAAGTAAATAGTAAAGTTGTTTGAAATGACATGCCCTATTTAAAACAGAAAGGTTTTTTTGGACTAAACTGTCCCTTTAAGTAAACATTAAAGGGATACTAAACCTAATTTTTTTTATTTCATGATTCATATAGAGCATGCAGTTTTAAGCAACTTTATAATTTACTCTTCTTATCATTTTTTCTTCGTTCTCTTGCTATCTTTATTTTAAAAAGCAGGAATGCCAGCACAGGAGTAGGCACATTTTTAGTTCAGCACCTAGGTAGCTTATGCTGATTGGTGGCTAAATGTAGCCAACAATCAGCAAGCTCTACCCAAGTGCTGAACCATAAATGGACTGGCTCCTATGCTTACATTCCTGCTTTTTCAAATAAAGATACCAAGAGAACAAAGATAAATTTATTATAGAAGTAAATTAGAAAGTTGCTTAACACTGCATGATCTATCTGAGTCATGAAAGAAAACATTTAGGTTTTGTGTCCCTTTAAGCACTTTGAGATTGTAATATAAAAAGTTAAATTAAACAGAGTAGAACAGCAATGCAATACACTTTTTTATTTTTTGCTAACCTTTTCTGTGATTTAATCCTGAAAATTATGGATTTATCAAATCTAACAATTAGAAGCAAACACTGCAAACTTCACCAGCCTAACCCTGCCACATGTCAGTCCTAACTGGCCCCAGCATAGATTATCGGATAAGAGACAGCAAAACAATGAAGCATTTTCTAACAAAATGACAGTGGCTAGCAGTGTGTTTACCCCAGTCCTGATAGTCTCCTCTAAATAGGGCAAGTGGTGGGCAGATTTTCACTATGAAAAAAACTGTTGCATCAAACAAGGTTTTAATGCATTCAACTGTTTATATACCCACCTAGTATGTTAATTTATTGTAAAAGCAGAAATACATTTAAAGGGATAGTAAAGACCAAATCATGATTCAGATAGGGCATGCCATTTTAAACTACTTTCTAATTTACTTTTATCATCAATTTTGCTTTGTTCTTTCGGAATTCTTAGTTGAAAGCTAAACCTTGGTTGGCTCATATGCTAATTTTGAAGCCCTTGAAGGCTGCCTCTTATCTGAATGCATTTGACAGTTTTTCACAGCTAGAGGGAGTTAGTTCATGTGTTTCATATAAATAACATTGAGCTCACGCACGATTTAAGAATCAGCACTGATTGCCTGAAATGCAAGTCTGTCAAAAGATCTGAGATAAGGAGGCAGTCTGCAGAAGCTTACATACAAGGTAATTACAGATGTAAAACGTATATTTCTATAACAGTGGTGGTTATGCAAAACTGGGGAATGTTAAATAAAGGGATAATCTATCTTATTAAACAATAACATTTGTGGTGTTTACTATCCCTTTAATTACATGGTGTTTACTGTCCCTTTCATACTAATTCAGTAGTCATAGTATTACCTTTCCAGCTGTCTCCAATGCTTTTTTGTCCTGATTGGCAAATCTTGTAAGCATTTTTGCTTGAAGCACTCCAGATAACCCAATCAGCGGTAAGAAACATAGAACAACTAAACTCAGTTTCCAACTGAAATAAAAAGCAATGATAAGAGCAGCTCCAATGTTTGTCAAGGAATTTACAACCATCCCAATCTGAGAACCCGTCGCCTGAAAAAGAAAAAATTGTATTAAAAAGTACAGCTATAAAAGGCACTTTTAAGGCAAACAACAAACACCTAAATCTGCACTTGTTGCCATTTACCTGTTTATGGCAAACAATGATCACAGCTAGAAGATACAACACACACTATGCAATAATTATAGTTAATTCATTTAACCCTAAAGATGTTCTTTTAATATTGTTATATATGTGACTAAGTTAAAGGGACACTAAACCAAAAAAATGTTCTTTCATGATTCCAATTCTAAGCAACTTTCTAATTTACTACTATCAATTTTTCTTCGTTCTCTTGCTATCTTTATTTGAAAAGCAGGAATGTAAAGCTTAGGAGCTGGCCCATTTTAGGTTCAGCACCCTGGATAGTGCTTGCTTATTGGTGGTTACATTTAGCCACCAATAAGCAAACGCTATCCAGGTTCTGAACCAAAAATGGTCCGGCTCCTAAGCTTTAAATGCTTGCTTTTTAAATAAAGATAGCAAGAGAACAAGAACAATTAATAATAGGAGTAAATTAGAAAGTTGCTTAAAATTGCATGTTCTATCTGAATAATTAAAGAACAAAATGGGGTTTTGTATCCCTTTAAATTATTTAGTGAAGTATAAATACATTTTTAGTACTAGAAATACAAGCAAGCGTGTCAGTGGGAATCAGTTTTATTTCATCTACTTTAGATATGTAGTGAGAGGAAACATTTAACGGCATGACTAGCATACGTATGCACAGAGTCATTTAAAATGTTGACAGGACTGCAAAAATAAATTCATTATAAATATTACATTAAATTTGGAAACTTAGGACCAATTAACAAAAACTTTAGGAGTATATTGAAATTTAATATGTCTCTCCTGCACATCTCAAACCCCACTTTTATTGCCCAATGATCTAAAACCCTCAGGTGAGATAACCTAAGAAATCTTGGCAGTACAGAGAGGTCCCTCAAAGAATTTTATAACCACAAATTTGACCTTAAAAGGACACTGAACCCAATTTTTTTCTTTTGTAATTCAGAAAGAGCATGCAATTTTAAGCAACTTTCTAATTTACTCCTATTATCAATTTTTCTTCGTTCTCTTGCTATCATTATTTGAAAAAGAAGGCATCTAAGCTTTTTTTGGTTTCAGTACTCTGGACAGCACTTTTTTATTGGTGGATTAATTTATCCACCAATCAGCAAGGACAACCCAGTTTGTTCACCAAAAATGGGCCGGCATCTAAACTTACATTCTTGCATTTCAAATAAAGATACCAAGAGAATGAAGAAAATTTGATAATAGGAGTAAATTAGAAAGTTGCTTAAAATTTCATGCTCAATCTGAATCACGAAAGAAAAATTTTGGGTACAGTGTCCCTTTAAAGTATTCTGCATGTGAATGAAAGACATATACATAACAGTATAAGGTCTAAGAAAATCACAAAGCTTTTGCAAGATTTTTCCCCATACTGGCAAGTGTTTGATCATTTGACCCTTATTTGAGGTACCTTTCAATAATGACAAGACCTTTTAGATTATCTCACCAGATCAGATAACCTTAGAGAATCAGGAACATACCTTTCTGCTGTTATTCTCAGCAACAATGTATAATGAAATCCAACCAATGTAAAATGACTACAGTTACTACACAGGTTATATTTCACTTTCCACTAGGTGGCAGCTTCATTTCTTAAATCGTCATCTCAGCATCTCATGGTAAACTATATGTTGCCTAAAGCTAATTTCTTTTTTCTAAACCGTTTTTGAAAAATGTTATCAAGTAGATCAATGTAAAAACAATTTGTTTATAACAAACATAACCAAATATTCCAATCCTACCCCTTGAACTTGTGATGCATCAGTTGCCAGTCTAGTGGTCAGAGCTCCTGGGCTATTGTTGGGGTCATCAAACCAAGCAACTTCTTGCCCCAGCATTGAATGAAAGCCAAGTCTTCTTAGTCTCCGAGTCAATAGCTCTCCAGATTTAGCAAAGGCAAAACCCTGGGAAATAAGTAAGTTCACTGGTTATGACAGCAAATAATACTCTTTCACCCAGCTCAAATGTCAGTTTATATGGATGTGCCATTTCATGGGTTAATTTAAAACATAAACAATGTAATCTAACTTGTAAAAGTACTTTCTCAAAGTATTGATTTAATCTGCTAGAGCTGAACACAATAAATATGCAAAGAAACTCATATCAGGATTCAGCTCTTAAAAAAACCTCCTGGTCACATTTTAAATGGTAGGATAACTTCATTAAATAAAATATAAATAAATAATGTTTGTACTGGAAATATGATAAAAAAAATATATAACTATTTTAAAGGCCACACTGTCTTATCAATGTCATTATTGTTAATGTGCAATAAATAAATGGAAGTGGCACTTACCTTGTGGCAACCATTGCTCATCTCCTGCTGCCTAATCAATAATTTTGTATTATATATAAATTGTATGATTCTTTGGGAGCAGAGTTATCCATTTTACCTATATATATATATATATATATATATATATATATATATATATATATATATATATATATATATATATATATATATATATATATATATATATATATATACATGTAGCCCTCAGTTTACGCTGGGGTTAGGTTCCAGAAGGAATGGTTGTAAATCGAAACCATTGTAAATTGAAACCCAGTTTATAATGTAAGTCAATGGGAAGTGAGGGAGTTAGGTTCCAGGCCCCTCTCAAAATTGGCATAAGTAACACCTAATACATTATTTTTAAAGCTTTGAAATGAAGACTTTAAATGCTAAACAGCATTATAAACCTAATAAAATAATCACACAACACAGAATATAAAATGAAACTAAGTTAAATTAACAAAAACATTTGCTAAACAGCATTATAAACCTAATAAAATTGCACAACACAGACTTTACTTGCATTTTTCTGCAAACAGTTCTTTCTATGCATTCTAATCTGGACTGCTTTATAGACAGGAAGATCTTGTTCCTTTGCAAGCTGCTCGATAGCTCAGGTTTGGTTAAACTGATTAATTTCAGCTTGCTTGGCTTGCATATATTTGCTGCAACACAAGCAGACAGCTCCACCTACTGGCTATTTTAATCAATGCACTGCTTCTCAATGCTTTTCAATAGCAGTCACATGACTGAAAAAAAGGTTGTTATTCTGAAACGGTGCAAATTGAACCGTTGTAAACCGAGGGCCACCTGTATATATATATATACAGTATATATATATGTTTGTGTGTTACATTTATATATATATATATATATATATATATATGTTTGTGTGTTTTATATATAAATATATATATATATATATATATATATTATACCCAAGGATAGCACCTTCTAGTTATCTTAATTTAAATGCAAAGGTAAATTTCATATGTTAAATGACGGGATTATTCCCTCCTGTTTAGGGAACATAGATACAACACATATATTACATATCTCCACACTTTAAAAAGAAACATGAAAATATTTGTTTCTGAAAGCAAAAAGGTGAAACAATTGTATTACTATGTAAACAAAATCCATGCTAAGTGGTGAATGTATTTTAAAACATATAACCTGGGCTTTCCTGTCTCATTAAAATAAATACATCAGTCCTTGTTCAATAGGATTTTCCTAAGATGAACAAAAAATAAATATATAAAATAAGTCCCACTATGGAGCCAGTTAGTACTCGGTATAGTTATACGAATAGCAGTTCTGCTTCAACCCCTATCAGTATATAACAGCAATTTGCATGCATGAGATTTGCTTTGTATTTATCTGAATTCTAACTTTGGCTTTTTAATGCATGAGTAGTGCATTTCAATCAAACGTTTCCTAAGCTAAAGATTTAGTACACTTTTAAATGTATACTAATCCTTGCTGCTTTTGCATGTTTTCGGTGGGAGATCATTCTAAAATGCATGGATACTAACAGATTGAAGCAGAACTGCTATTCATATAACTATACAGAGTACTAACACATATGTATGTGTGTGTGTGTGTGTGTTACAATTAAAAAATAATATCTGGATACCATCCCAATGTACTTGGACTATAAAAAATGCACACACACATTGTATTGGTGCTAAAAAAACCTGTAGTACCAGGCAGGGCCATCTTTAATATTGATTGGACCCTGGGCAAAAATTTTCTTGGGGCCCCCCACCCCATGCAATTTTGATCTCCACCCCAACATCCCAAAAAACAACTAAATCAATTTTTTTTTTATTATTATTAGCCCAGCGGTGGATCATCCTCTGCTGGGCTAATCATTTAAAAAAAAAAAATGCAATATGTGAAACTGGACCTAAGCAGTACTAATAAGTAAATAAATATATAAATTCCTCCACTGTGGATTCATTTAATATTCTTTTGAATGTGATTCTGGTGTGAGGTTAGCTGGTTAAAGAGATTTAGGGCAGCCAACAGGAGCAAAGCAAGGTAAAGGAGGAAGCATGGAGGTGCAGACAAATATAAGTTTACTGACTGGAACAGCAGAACTACTATGGGAAGCTGTAAAATCTGAGACAGAGAGAAAATAAAAACTATAAAAATAAACCTTACATTAATGTGTGAAGTATCAGCATGACGCTATACATCAGCCACACCAGCACTTGTCGCTTCTTTGCTAGGACAAGTTCCCTCTCACCCTGAACTAGACAATGCTGCATGGGAAGGGGCGTGTGTGCACTCACTTATTCTTCCCACTGACACCTTTCTACAAAGCACTATTCTCCTAACAAACTTCAGTTAGTTGATCTTAGGGCCACAGCAGAAAGAGATGGGCTAAGGGGACCAGTAGACTGGATGCTGTCTGTCCAAGGCTGCATGGATACAGTGTGAGATGAGTCACACAGCCTCAAGACTGAAGAGAGCAGTGTATGCAGCTGCACAGATGCTCAAATCCTCATGTGCCTGCCGCTCCAGCTTTCTGCTGCATGCGTCTACAGTCAGCCCTACCCAGAAACAATCCCCACCCCCAGAGCAGTTACCTGGTAACAGTGGTAACCCCAATAGGACCTTTTCTGATGCAGTGGGAAATGGCTGGATGCCGAGTTAGGGCTTAGCATTCAGTGCTGCACAGTGCACATCTAAAACAGCTTTGGCACTAGCTTGGCATGTCGCATGACACCGGCACGGTCTGGCACAGTTTTTTTTTAAAAATATAAGCAGAGTACTTTTGACTGTGACAGTATTAGGACTGAATGTGTGTGTTCCCCATGTCACATCAGCAGTCTGGTATGAACAATAAAAAAAAAATTTTTTTTTAATTTTTTTAGGACTCTTGGGCCCCTCAACAGAGACTGGGCCCAGGACAGCTGCCCCTTTTGCCCTGTGTTAAAGACGGTCCTGGTACCAGGCATAAAGTGGATTTTTAAGGTTGTCCAAATACTGGGCTACTAACATGTGGTGAGGTTGCCCATGAACAAACTGAGTCAAATGTCCATATCAGATTTTGACTAAGATATTATTGCCCCAGAACCCTCATTATATGAGCACACTGAACCTCAGATTGGACCCCATTGCCCTGCAGATCTAGTTAGTTATGTTTATAGTTATCTAAGAGCACTGGGCATGCAGCCCCAGTCAGTTATACCCCATACCTTTGATGAGACCCTAGGTCCGGAAGCCCTGGTGATTTATGTGTCCTCATCAACTTCAGATCTGACTCCATTAGCTATGTGTTCAGTTATTTATTTATATGTAGCTGGTTACTGTCAAGTATAATAGTGAATAACTGGCAACCCATAGCAAGCTCTTGTCCATTGTCCCAAATATAAAACTCCATTTAATATACAGTCATTAGACGGGAGACTTACTTGATATTAGGAGTGATAGCCCACATGTTGTTGATAGTAATTAAGGACATAATCATGTTTACTTACAGTATGTTATAATTCCTTGGTTGGTACAGAGGCAACAGATTGCAAACCTTTCTGGAATTAAGGGGTTAAAAAAGTCCCCGATGCAGCATGTAACTAGATGTCAATTTAGATGCAGTGTTATCTTTTTTATCTGGATAAGCAATTTGTTACATTGGTTAAAAATAGAAACTGGTACAAAGCCTGTTGCTAGAATTCTAGAAAACTCATACTGTGGCCTCTCAGAAAATCACATCTAAAACCACAAGATTGCAGAGCAAAAAATAAAAAAGGAAGCACACTGCAATCATAATTTTATGAGTCAAGGCTATTAAGGAATACGTAAACTGTAAAATGTTTCTGTTTTTACGGTTCCATGGTACAAACTTAATGGGAACAAACAAACACAACATAATCATAGTGCATTTATTTGCTATGTAAGCAACAATAAACATCAGGGTGATCGTTTTACTATCTGAACGGATCTGCACGTTAAGCTGCCTTTAAACACAAAGCAGATCAGGAGCAAACAGAATGATTTGATTCTTTGTTTATATTGTTCTGCCCATAAAGCTGCTTTTAGACTCAACAATGCATTATATTATTATTGTATTATATCACTCTGTCTGCTTGTTGAAAGGATTATTATGATAAAAAAGCCCATCTATCCTAAAAGGCAGCCTGACCTATTACTGATAAAACACTCATATTCTAAGAATGTTTGTCTAATATATTCAGAGCAGGCTTTAAGCAATAACTTGACTATATAGCATGGATTAGAACTTCTCATCATAATATCATGCATTTCTCTTTATTTAAAGCGATAGAAAGGTCAAAAATTATATTTGCATGGATGCATTTCAATTTAAAATATAAGCATTTATGCAATATACTTTCATTAGCAAAAGCGCTTCTAGTTAACGTTTTTACTTTTTTCAGTGGCATATGCACATATCATGTGAGGGCTCATGCACCCGTATTTAAACACCACACCTTCTCAGAGAGTCAGTGGTGGATTGTATGACACAAATGATGTCTTCAGAAGGAATACACACCACAGATAGCTCTCTGAGCAGGCATGGGGGCTGAATTATCAAGCTCCGAATGGAGCTTGATGCCCCTGTTTCTGCTGCTCCATAACTGGTCCTCTGCCTCTGAGGCTGCAGTCTTCAATCTGCCTGATCCTGTATCATCGGGCTGATTGACATCCCCTGCTAGTGGCCGATTGGCCGTGAATCTGCAGGGGGCAGCATTGCACAAGCAGTTCTGGTGAACTGCTTGTGCAATGATAAATGCTGACAGCGTATGCTGATGGCATTCAGAGATGTCTGTCGGACATGATACGCTACAGCGTATCATGTCGGACAGACATTGATAAATTGGCCCCTCAGTGTTTAAATACTGGTGCATGGGCATTCACAGGATATGTGCATATGCCGCAGAAAAACTAATAACTTTTACTAGAAGCATTTTTTGCTGATGAAAGTATATTGCAAAAATTATTATATTTCACAGTGAAATGCAACCATCACATTTCATTTTGACCTTTCTATCCCTTTAAATATCATATTATTATTATTATTATTATTATTAATAAAATAAACATTTAAAATAAACAAGTTGTTTATGTTTATTTTTGCTACTGCCTTTTTAATCTCTTTGTAGGGCAACAGTGTGATTTTCCCGAAATTCATGTAACAGCGGCTGTGCATTGCTTTCTAAAATACATTTTATTCAAATGCTTATCACTCTTAAATGGATTAATACATTCGGTATGAAACTTGCCCATCAACGATTTACATTAAACTGGCAGACTCTACATACTGAAAATGTAAAGCAAAGCAGAGCAGTTTTGGCTTTTGAACAAGTGTAAAAACTGAATACAATTTGACTTTGAGGTAAATCTAAAAGGTTAACATTTTAGCAGATCTAGCTATAAAAGTATCAAAGTAGTATAATGCAATTCTTCAGACATGAGTAGGATCCCCCCCCCCTGGATTCTTGTAATTTATTCATCTGATTTATAAGTAAAAATAATACCAAATTAGCAAGAAAGAGTAAAATGAGATAACAAATTTAATTTTAAGACAATTTTGGAAATTAGAGGAATATGTTAGAAATAAACTAAGCAATTAAAAGATCCTTAATCTTAAAGTGATGGTAAAATCACTTTAAAGATTTAGGGGCCGATTTATTAACCCTTTGAGTGCTAAGCACTTTCCCACCTGGGTGCTAAGGTTTTCTTAAATGGTTTTTTATTTAATATTTTTAAAAATATTTTTTTTTTACTTTTTTTTTATTTATTTCAGATCCCCAAGACTTACCTTTCCAACGGTGGGTCTTGGGGGTCTGTAGCTTCTTAGATGCCTGGGATACAGGCTTCTAAGAAGCATGACCCCTGCTCCTATATTTAACATTGTTAATGTTAAATAAAGTTGCGCGGTGACGTCATCACGTTTATTACGTAGGAGCGGGTGGGAGCCCCCAAATCTCCCTCAAGTTGGGAGAGTGCTAGTGACGGCTCTGAGCCGTCATTAGCACCAGAGTGGGAAACTCTGTGATGACTCAGAGCCGTCATTAGCACTCAAGGGGTTAAATGTCAGACGGACATGATACTCTGTCAACATTTAATATTGCACAAGCATTTCTAGTAGCACTGTGAATTTGAAATATGTATTCAACTTTATTCCAGCATAGAGGGAACAGAGAAAGACAACGTTTCAGGCTGTCTGCCCTTATTCATGTCATAACAGGTAATACCAAAAATGCTCACCTTTATACACAACACCACATCTGGTGGTTAATTAACCATCTCATTAACATTCTAATTAACGCCTTCATACCTTTTACAGAGTTACTTATGTTATATCTCCACCTAGTGTTGTCTAATATAATTACATTAAAAACAAAATATTACATTTTAGCAGCGAATACCTACACAAATAAATTCCACTCCATATTTCTATTCATTCCTTTTGGATACATAGAATCTTACTTATAAATCCAGTGCTCTTCTCGCCTCTTAAGATATAGCTCTCTATTACCACCCCTTCTTAAAGGGGCAACATGCTCAATAATCTGGAACCTGAGTGGAGAGACAGAGGCTTCCTTATCTTTCCGTCTTATTGCTGATTTATGCTTTATCATTCTTTCCCTCACTCTTTGGGTCGTCTTGCCCAAGTTAATAATCCCACACAGACATTTAATTAAATAAACTACATAAGTAGTATTACACATGTGGAATCCAGAAATTTTAAATTTCTGATCTGTCAGCTGATGTATAAACGTGTCTCCTTTAATCATGCTGTTACAATTTGAACAAGATAGGCAAGGGAAACAACCATTCCTCTTAGATGTCATATATCCTGTGTTGTCTCTTTTGTTAGTGCCTACATCTGGCCTACATCTGCCCTCACCAATCTATCTTTAATATTGCAAGACCTTCTGTAAGCTGAAAAAAAATCATTCTTAAAAACCTCATATAATGGATGACAATCCCTTAATATATGCCAGTATTTCCTCACAATCCCTGAAATACGTTTACCTAACACATTATACTCAGAAACAAAAGCCATTCTATCTTGTTTTTTATTTTTCCCTTCATTTATTTTGGGTCTCAACACCTCTGTTCTAGAAATGTCATGGACTTTTTTGATAGTTTCCTGAATATTAGATTTAGGGTAACCCCATTCAATAAATTTATGTCCCATCTCACTCAGTCTAGTTTTTATTAGACTGTCATCTTGTACAATCCGTCTCACTCTCAACAATTGACTATATGGAAGGAACTTGAGTAGGGTCTCCGGATGTGCACTAGTAAAGTGCAACAAGCTATTACAATCTGTCTCCTTAATGTATAAATCTGTTTTTAAAACATGACCTTCTTTATATACTAACGTATCTAAAAAAGGGACAGATATTAACTATGTGTCAAAGTGAACTTAATATGGGATGTGGCAGCATTAAGGGTAGATACAAATTTCTCCAGGGATCCAATGTCCCCCCACCATACACCAAAAATGTCATCTATGTAGCGCTACCAGGTGGCGCCACATATTAAGTACAATTCATTTTCAAACACAAATTTTTCTTAAAATTGGTTCATGCATATATTGGCGTAGGTAGGGGCGACATTGGATCCCATGGCAGTTCCCTGACTCTGCATATAGAAAGTGTCCTGGAACAAAAAGTAATTGTAATAAAGAACAATTTCTAAGAATTCTATGATGAATTCCTGTTGGATAATAGAGTAATCATTTGTAGAGGACAATGTTTTCCTTATAGCTTTTAACCCACTAGAGTATGAGCATGTTGCCCCTTTAAGAAGGGATGGTAATAGAGAGCTATATCTTAAGAGGCGAGAAGAGCACTGGATTTATGTCAGATTCTATGTATCCAAAAGGAATGAATAGGGATATGGAGTGGAATTTATTTGTGTAGGTATTCGCTGCTAAAATGTAATATTTTGTTTTTAATGTAATTATAATAGACAACACTAGGTGGGGATATAACATAAGTAACTCTGTAAAAGGTATGAAGGAGTTAATTAGAATGTTAATGAGATGGTTAATTAACCACCAGGTGTGGTGTTGTGTGGTGAGCATTTTTGGTATTACCTGTTATGACATGAATAAGGGCAGACAGCCCGAAACGTTGTCTTTCTCATTTCCCTCTATGCTGGAATAAAGTTGAATAAATATTTCAAATTCACAGTGCTGCTGGTATTGTATTATTGCCTTGATTTTTTGGGGTTGCAGGCGTCAATCATCCTGATTGTATCTGATCGGGATGATTGCTGTCCGCCTCCTCAGAGGTGGCGGACGAGTTAGGAAGCAGCTGCTTCTTAACTCTTGTTTCCAGCAATCTGCGAACTACGGGGGTAGATTGCAGCATCCGCTGCTTGTTAAATCTATCCCTAAGCATGAGGTTTTAAATGTATATCATTATAAGCATATAATAAGCATTCTTTATAATAAAAATGTTACACTCTATTTCAGTTTTTATTCACCCCTGGCAACCTTATTAAACTTATTTTGACAAGCAGGCAGTACAGCCAATCAGAGCTGCACCACATGCAACATGTATGCTTAAAAAAATGCTTTCTTGTGCTGCAGCTAGACTCAAGCATCAGATTATTATTATTTGTATGAGTCACATGACATTACCTATGACTTGACAATACAACAACATCACACATTAGGACAAAAGGCTGTATATCTGATCAAGATGTGATTATTAGTTATATTATTATGTGTTCGAAAACTCACTCTCAAAAAACATTTCAGGGATTCAGATAGCCCCCTCTCACTGATGATTTTTCTAATAATGTTACACATGAAATGGGTTTTAGATGTGAAGCTGGATTTTGAGGAATTATGTGACATAGTATTCGCTATCACCTAGATTACGAGTTTTGCGTTGTGGCTTTTAACGCTGAAAAATGGCAATTTCAGCGTAATGGCCAGTAACGCATATTACGAGTTGTGTCTGTATAGCTATACTGCATGCATTTTAGCCTGTCAATCCTGCACTCAAAAAAATGTGCCGGTATTACAGGTTGTGCGGTGAGGCTAAAATGCTTGCGTTACAGCCTATACCGACACGATCCATGCCGCCATCTGAGAGCAGTAGTTATGGATTTTAAATAAACCTATTAACCCCTAATCTGTTGCCCACCCACATCTCCAACACTATTTAAATATATTAACCCCTAAACCACCACTCCCCGACATCACTACCACTATAATAAAGTTAACCCCTATTCTGCCGCTCCCCAAAAGCGCAGCCACTAAATAAAGTTATTAACCCCTAAACCTCTGGCTTCCCACATCTCCGCCACTAAATAAACCTATTAACCCCAAAACCCGCCGGCTCCCCACATCGCAAAACACTAAATTAAACTATTAACCCCTAAACCTAACACCCCCCTAACTTTAAATTAAAATTACAATATAACTCTATTTAAAAAAATAAAAACTTACCTGTGAAATAAAAAATAAACCTAACATTAAACTATAAATTAACCTAACATAACTAATCTAATAAAATAAAAAATACTACCAATTAAAAATTCAAATTACAAATTTTAAAAAAAGTTTACCAAAAATAATTAACACTAAAATCATGAAAAATAAAAAACACTAAGATTACAAAACAAATAAACGAAATTATCAAAAATAAAAACAATTACACCTAATCTAATAGCCCTATAAAAATAAAAAGCCCCCCAAAATAAAAGCACCCCCTAGCCTACAATAAACTATCAATAGCCCATAAAAGGGCTTTTTGTAGGGCATTGCCCTAAAGAAATCAGCTCTTTTACCTTACAAAATTACTGTAAGCCATCCTGGAGTCTGATCCCATCCTGCGCGGAGCGTCCTCTTCATATGGTCGCCACCGTACATTGAAGTTGAATGCAATGTAGCCATTTCAAAATGGCGTCCCTTGCATTTCTATTGGCTGAATTGATTCTTCAAATTCAAATCAGCCAATATGATGAGAGCTACTAAATTTCAGTAGTCCAAAAAGTCAAATACAGCAGCACTTTAAGCAATGGAGTCACAGGGCCAAAAATAGTTAAAAAATATTACCTTTATTTGAACATGTATTTAAAAAGTAGACAGCTCCAAACTCCCTGACTAGTTTTGTGCTCAATTGAGCACTTAATCATAGGGTAAGTTTGTCAGGTGTTATTTCCCCTATTTAAAGGGACAAATACACCTGTTAACAATTAAATGAAACAACATACAAATATATATAAAATACAAATATATGCATATATCACAAAAAACAAATATTCCAAATTGCATACACTACATCACTGAGGAGGAAAAAAGTGAGATAGCAAACCCATTTGCCTGTGATTAAGCTATTGAACATATACAGATAGATATATTTGTATAAAATATATCAGAATACTGCATAACAACTTGAAATATCACACAAAAAGGGCCCAATGCAGCATAACCAAAGAAGCACATATTTGACAACCCTTTAGTCATTCTGTATATAAATCCAATAATGCTGTCAATATAAGGTGTCACTATGATTCTTGATAAGTCATCACAAAAATCCGCAAGCAAAAGCTGCAAAAAATTGCTGCATAAAGTTGCAAACAATTGCAGAAATTTCTGAAAGCCCATCAAAAACCAATAAACAACTATCCTAAATTGATGAACAACTATCCTAAATTAATGCCCAAAAACACATACATATGCATCATGTTTAACCAATCGGTATAAACATATTATCTGTGATATTTGAACATTCCTCATAAAAAACCAACTTATGGAATACACTATTAAAAGTTAATAGGATCCTCCAATTAATAATATGTTATTTACTCCCATTAGGAAATGATTTCTTTAATAACATGTTTCCTATTTACTGAATTTCAGTAGCTCTCATCCTATTGGCTGTTTTGAACAGCCAGTAGGATTTCAGAAGCTCTCATCCTATTGGCTGATTTAAATTTGACGAATCAAATCAGCCAATAGGAATGCAAGACACGCCATTTTGAAATGGCTACCTTGCATTCAACTTCAGTGTACGGCAGCAACCATATGAAGAGGACGCTCCGCGCAGGATGGCATCTTCCAGGATGGTTCAGCTCCGCGCTGCCGGGATGAAGTTAGAAGGCGCCCCCAGGATGGATGAAGACCTCGCCGCCTGGATAAAGACTTCTCACTGTCTGCATGTTCCGACTTCAGAAACCGTGAGTATATCTTCTGGGGTTAGTGTTAGGTTTTTATATTTTTTTAAATGTGGTCTACAAAAGTTTTTTTTTTGGGGGGGTGTTTTTTTTTTAGATTAGTGCTTTGGGCTTTGAAAAAGAGCTAAAATCCCTTTTAAGTGCAATACAAAAGAATTAAATGCCCTTTTAAGAGCAATGCCCATGCAAATGGGAGTTAGGTTTTTTTATTTTGGGGGGTTGGTTGGGTGGTGGGTTTTACTGTTAGGGGGGACTTTGTATTTTTTTACAGGTAAAAGAGCTGATTTCTTTAGGGCAATGCCCTCCAAAAGGCCATTTTAAGGGCTATTAATAATTTATTGTAGGCTAGGGGGTGTTTTTATTTTGGGGGGCTTTTTTATTTTTATCAAAAATAATAACAATTACACCTAATCTAATAGCCAAACTATTAGATTAGGTGTAATTGTTATTATTTTTGATAATTTCATTTATTTATTGCAATTTTAGTGTTAAAGGGATATTAAACCCAAAATTTTTCTTTCAAAATTCAGACAGATTATACAATTTTAAACAACATTCCAATTTACTTCTATTATCTAATTTGCTTCATTCTTTAGATATCCTTTGTTAAAGAAATAGCAATGCACACGGGTGAGCCAATCACAGGAGGCATCTATGTGCAGCCACCAATCAGAAGCTACTGAGCCTATTTAGATATGCTTTTCAGGAAAGAATATCAAGAGAATGAAGCAAATTAGATAATAGAAGTAAATTAGAAAGTTGTTTAAAATGGTATTCTCTATCTGAATCATGAAGGAAAAAAATTAGGTTTAATGTCCCTTTAATTATTTTTGTTAAGCTTAGATTATTTTCAATTTTTCGTAGGATTTGTTTTTTTTTTAATTTGTAATTTAGATATTTTAATTGGTATTTTTTTTTTAATTTTATTAGAATAGTTATGTTAGGTTAATTTATAGTTTAATGTTAGGTTTATATTTATTTCACAGGTAAGTTTTTATTTATTTAAATAGAGTTATATTGTAATTTCAATTTAAATTTAGGGGGGTGTGAGGTCTAGGGGTTAATAGTTTAATTTAGGCCTAGATTTAGAGTTCGGCGGTAGCCGTCAAAACCAGCGTTAGAGGCTCCTAACGCTGGTTTTGGGCGCCCGCTGGTATTTGGAGTCAGTGATTAAAGGGTCTAACGCTCACTTTTCAGCCGCGACTTTTCCATACCGCAGATCCCCCTACGCCATTTGCGTAGCCTATCTTTTCAATGGGATCTTTCTAACGCTGGTATTTAGAGTCGTTTCTGCAGTGAGCGTTAGAGCTCTAACGACAAGATTCCAGCCGCCTGAAAATAGCAGGAGTTAAGAGCTTTCTGGCTAACGCCGGTTTATAAAGCTCTTAACTACTGTACCCTAAAGTACACTAACACCCATAAACTACCTATGTACCCCTAAACCGAGGTCCCCCCACATCGCCGCCACTCGATTAAAAATTTTAACCCCTAATCTGCCGACCGCCACCTACGTTATACTTATGTACCCCTAATCTGCTGCCCCTAACCCCGCCGACCCCTATATTACATTTATTAACCCCTAATCTGCCCCCCACAACATCGCCGCCAGCTACTTAAAATAATTAACCCCTAATCTTCCGACCGCAAAGCGCCGCCACCTACGTTATCCCTATGTACCCCTAATCTGCTACCCCTAACACCGCCGACCCCTATATTATATTTATTATCCCCTAATCTGCCCCCCTCAACGTCGCCGACACCTGCCTACACTTATTAACCCCTAATCTGCCGAGCGGACCGCACCGCTACTATAATAAAGTTATTAACCCCTAACCCGCCTCACTAACCCTATCATAAATAGTATTAACCCCTAATCTGCCCTCCCTAACATCGCCGACACCTAACTTCAATTATTAACCCCTAATCTTCCGATCGGAGCTCACCGCTATTCTAATAAATGTATTAACCCCTAAAGCTAAGTCTAACCCTAACACTAACACCCCCCTAACTTAAATATAATTTACATCTAACGAAATAAATTAACTCTTATTATATAAATTATTCCTATTTAAAGCTAAATACTTACCTGTAAAATAAATCCTAATATAGCTACAATATAAATTATAATTATAGCTATTTTAGGATTAATATTTATTTTACAGGCAAATTTGTAATTATTTTAACCAGGTACAATAGCTATTAAATAGTTATTAACTATTTAATAGTTACCTAGTTAAAATAATAACAAATTTACCTGTAAAATAAATCCTAACCTAAGTTATAATTAAACCTAACACTACCCTATCAATAAAATAATTAAATAAACTACCTACAATTACCTACAATTAACCTAACACTACACTATCAATAAATAAATTAAACACAATTGCTACAAATAAATACAATTAAATAAACTAGCTAAAGTACAAAAAATAAAAAAGAACTAAGTTACAGAAAATAAAAAAATATTTACAAACATAAGAAAAATATTACAACAATTTTAAACTAATTACACCTACTCTAAGCCCCCTAATAAAATAACAAAGCCCCCCAAAATAATAAATTCCCTACCCTATTCTAAATTAAAAAAGTTACAAGCTCTTTTACCTTACCAGCCCTGAACAGGGCCCTTTGCGGGGCATGCCCCAAGAAGTTCAGCTCTTTTGCCTGTTAAAAAAAACATACAATACCCCCCCCCCAACATTACAACCCACCACCCACATACCCCTAATCTAACCCAAACCCCCCTTAAATAAACCTAACACTAATCCCCTGAAGATCTTCCTACCTTGTCTTCACCATCCAGGTATCACCGATCCGTCCTGGCTCCAAGATCTTCATCCAACCCAAGCGGGGGTTGGCGATCCATAATCCGGTGCTGAAGAGGTCCAGAAGAGGCTCCAAAGTCTTCCTCCTATCCGGCAAGAAGAGGACATCCGGACCGGCAAACATCTTCTCCAAGCGGCATCTTCGATCTTCTTCCATCCGGTGCGGAGCGGGTCCATCTTGAAGCAGGCGACGCGGATCCATCCTCTTCTTCCGATGTCTCCCGACGAATGACGGTTCCTTTAAGGGACGTCATCCAAGATGGCGTCCCTCGAATTCCGATTGGCTGATAGGATTCTATCAGCCAATCGGAATTAAGGTAGGAATTTTCTGATTGGCTGATGGAATCAGCCAATCTGTCAGGCTTTTGGGTGTACTGTTTCTTTAATTAGAATTCAACCAATCATATCTTACTTACTCCCATAAAACACCTGTTCACTGAACACACCTTGCTTAGTATTTTGTTATTTTCCTCAGAGTAACACTGAGCCTCTCATATCTCTGTAAGGTTAAAATTGGATTAACTTACAGCAACTCAAGTTTCCTCATTCAAGATCTACCTACTACGGATTTCATATTTATTTCCAGCCTGTTGCAACATCTTTTGGAAATCTTACTTTGGCAAGTACTTTCATTTATTCAAGACTGTCTTTATTTTGGGAAGTTACGTTACCTGTTTCAACTTATCAGCTCATATTATTTAACAACCAAGTCTGTGGCAGCCATAAAGAATAACCGGTTATTGAAGCTCTAATATGTAATCTTATTTGTTCTGTTATATTATCCTTATGTTGATTTCTGCTGCACCGGAGAATCGTGACGTCACACGCTGACTGTTAGCTCGCTTCAGCGTGTCTCTGCTGCTGCTGCAGCCACAGCCTACAGAACCCGGAAGTGTTTGTTCTTACTTACCGCTCTCACAGTTTTCAAGGTACATTACCACGTTTGCAACTATAACTATATCTGCAGAAGTTCTCCATTATAACAATCTATCAATACTACATTGGATAAGACTTACTTGCTGTGTGTTTAATTTCTCATGTTACGCAATATATTAGAATTATTCCTTACTTACTCATAAGAAAGTTTCACCTATTCCTATATCTTTTTCTATTATTACAAGCCTGCTTATTTCCAAGATTGCATTTGATTTTGATTCCTATAATACAGATAATACTTTAATGTGTATTTTTTGTAGGGAAACATTAATCTTATATTAACTGCACATATATCCATATGGGTTTACCAAGTAATAGTACTCTCAATTGATATTGTGCTACATACCTTTACTTGTAATCAAACTAAGCAGGATTGATTGTTACATAATACTAAGCCATAAAAGAAAATGGAACCTGCTGAAATTCCCCAAGTAGTCTATAACCTGAGTCAAAAGGTAGACAAAATGGGACAGGCTATCCTGGACTTACAACTAGAAAATCAGGTTCTCAGAGAGCTTATAAAGGAGGTAAAAGAACAACAAACCCCCAGTTCTGAACCACAGATAAGCTTGCCAGAATTATATAATGGTAATAGGAAAACCTATAGGCAGTTTAAAAATGCCTGCTACCTGCTATTCAATTTAAAACCAAAAACTTACCCCACTGACAGGGTAAGGGTTTTGTCCACAATATCTTTTCTAAGATCTGAACCCAGAATTTGGGCAGATCATTTGTGTGAAACAAATGACCCCCTACTAGATTCACTAACAAATTTTTTCCAAGCTATGGATGAGCTATATAGAGATACTGATATTCAACTAACGGCTGAACAAAAGATGAGGAGCTTAAAACAAGGAAAAAAGACAGTGGAGGAATATACCACTGAATTTAAGCTGTACGCATCAGACTCAGCATGGAGTTTGGTTTCGCTCAGAAACCAATTTAGATTGGGACTGTCTGATCCTGTTAAGGATGAGCTAGCACGTATAGAGCTTCCAAGTACCCTGGATGCATTAATAAAAGTCTCAACCCAAATCGACCGGAGGCTCAGGGAACGCAAAGCTGAACGTGGTTATTCAGATCCAACATTTAAAGCCACTATGTCCACCTCAGCACACATAAAATCACCTCCAATGGAGCATGTCACCCCCATGGAAATAGGAGTTATACGTGGACCATTAACTCCTGAAGAAAGGATAAGAAGAAGAACTAATCACCTCTGTATGTATTGTGCAAATCCCAGTCATACTTAACTGTTACCTTCCAATCAAAATTCTGTGAAAATACATGCTTCCCACATCATAAAATACTACACACAGAATTAGAACAGATTCAAATACCGGAACCATACCAGGATTTCATAGAGGTCTTTAGTAAAGTTGAGGCGGAAACTCTTCCACCCCATCGGGTTTATGATTGCCCAATTGAATTAATTCCAGGTGCAACATTACCGGTTGGTCATTTGTATCCATTGAGTCACCCTGAGTTGTTACATTTAAAACAATACTTACAAGATAATCTTCGAAAGGGTTTTATCAGACCCTCTTCTTCACCCACAGCAGCTGGAATGTTCTTTGTAACCAACAAAGACAATTCCCTCAGGCCGATAATAGATTACCGAGAGCTTAATAAACGGACGGTAAAAAACCGATATCCGTTACCTCTCATACCGGAATTAATTGAAAGATTAAGTAATGCTACCATCTTTACTAAGTTGGACTTGCGTGGGGCATACAATCTCATACGTATAAGAGAAGGAGACGAATGGCTCACAGCATTTAGAACTCGGTATGGACTCTATGAGTACCTAGTGATGCCATTCGGTCTCTGTAATGCCCCCGCAACGTTCCAACACTTTATTAATGATATTTTCCGGGATTTATTAGACATATGTCTAGTAGTATACTTAGACGACATCTTAATTTACTCCAACAACTTGCCAGAACATATAAAACATGTCCGTTGGGTATTAGCTCGGTTACAAACACATAAACTATATGCCAAATTAGAAAAGTGTTCATTTCACAATACAACTATCTCATTCTTAGGCTACACTATATCTCCTGCTGGTATCCAAATGCAAACCGAGAAGGTTGATTCAGTAAAAAATTGGCCAACTCCTAAAGATAAGAAGTCTCTCCAAAGGTTTTTGGGGTTTGCCAATTATTACAGAAAATTTATAAAGAACTTTTCATCAATAGTGAGACCACTCACACAACTTACTGGTTCAACCCAACAATTCCATTGGAATCAAAGTCATTCCAAAGTATTTGACTTCTTGAAACAAACTTTCACAGAAGCACCCATACTCAAATTTCCTAATGTTGATTTACAATACGTATTGGAAGTTGATTCCTCAGACTTTGCGATTGGGGCAGTACTTTCACAACAGAAAACACCCAAAGATCCTCTACATCCAATCTCCTACTTTTCAAAAAGTATGACATCAGCAGAGAGGAATTACGCAATAGGAGACAAAGAATTACTCGCCATCCGTAAATCCTTAGAATTTTGGAGACACCTACTAGAAGGTGCAAAAATGCCCTTCATAATTTATACGGACCACAAAAACCTCCAATACCTGCAAAATAACAAGACTCTATCAGCTAGACAGGTACGGTGGAGTCTTTACTTTGCAAGATTCGACTTTCAAATCCAATACCGCCCAGCAAACAAAAATGGAAAAGCGGATGCACTCTCTCGACAACTATCCGAACCTATTCATAACGAAAATCCTACTGCTATAATTCCTCCTGAACGCTTCATCGGATTAACTTCAGACTTTCTAACTGATATAAAGAATTCTTCAAAAGATTCACCTACTGACACTAAGGTTCCTTTGGAATTGAAAGATGGATTATACTACTACAAGAATATGATTTATATTCCTAAAGAATTGAGACTACAAATTTTACAACTTCACCATGATTCACCCTTAGCTGGACATCCAGGGGAATCACGCACTATCGAACTCATAACAAGGACATATTGGTGGCCTCATTTGAAGGAAACTGTTTCAGATTATATAAAGAGTTGTGTTACTTGTCAAGTATGCAAAACTGAGCGGAAATTACCTTATGGACTTTTAATATCAATTCCAACTTCTGACAGACCTTGGAAACAAGTAGGAGTTGACTTCATTGTGGATCTACCTCCATCAAAGAATTTTACCACCATCATGGTAGTTGTTGATAGTTTCACCAAAATGTCGCATTTTATTCCATTTCATAAGCTTCCCACTTCAGCAGAAACAGCCAACTTATTTATACAACATGTGATTCGGCTTCATGGGGTACCAACAGTTTTGATATCTGACAGGGGATCTCAGTTCACATCTAAATTCTGGAAAAGTCTCTGTCAATCTCTTAACATAACCCATCAATACACCACTGCATTTCATCCACAAGCCAACGGACAGGTTGAGAGAATCAATCAATGGTTAGATGAGTACCTACGATGTTTTTGTTCCTACCAGCAAGAAAACTGGATAACATACTTACCCTTCGCTGAATTTTCCTACAATAATCTAACCAATTCATCCACAAAATTATCTCCATTCTTCGCAAATTATGGGTACCATCCAACCATCACTTCAGTTAGTACTACTCCTTCCAATTCTCCTCTCGTAGATGAATGGAATAATGCACTTCTAGACAATTTTCGGGTTATCAAGGAAAACATTTCTAAAGCTCAGTCTTCCCAAAAACACTATTATGATTTGAGACACAGACAACCACCTTCATATCAAATTGGTGACCAGGTATGGTTGTCAACAAAAAACCTAAAGCTACATCTTCCTAGTAGGAAAATGACACAAAAAGTCTGTGGACCTTTCCCTATCACTAGGGTAATAAATCAGAATGCAGTCACTCTGGATTTACCATCATCTATGAGAATACATCCGACTTTCCATGTTTCCCTCCTCAAACCATACGTTCCTACTAGAAATAATACACCCCAATTACTACCGACCACTTCCATTCAAGACTCAGAAATCTATGAGGTTAAAGAAGTACTTGATTCAAGGTTTTCCAAGGGTATTCTGGAATATTTAATTAGGTGGAAGGGGTATTCGGAGGAAGATGACTCCTGGGAACCCGCATCTAATCTTAATGCTCCTCGACTTGTTTCCCAATTTCACAGGAGATATCCAGATCGCCCCAGACTTCAAGCTGAGGATCAGCTTGTTTGAGGGGGGAGTCATGTCAGGCTTTTGGGTGTACTGTTTCTTTAATTAGAATTCAACCAATCATATCTTACTTACTCCCATAAAACACCTGTTCACTGAACACACCTTGCTTAGTATTTTGTTATTTTCCTCAGAGTAACACTGAGCCTCTCATATCTCTGTAAGGTTAAAATTGGATTAACTTACAGCAACTCAAGTTTCCTCATTCAAGATCTACCTACTACGGATTTCATATTTATTTCCAGCCTGTTGCAACATCTTTTGGAAATCTTACTTTGGCAAGTACTTTCATTTATTCAAGACTGTCTTTATTTTGGGAAGTTACGTTACCTGTTTCAACTTATCAGCTCATATTATTTAACAACCAAGTCTGTGGCAGCCATAAAGAATAACCGGTTATTGAAGCTCTAATATGTAATCTTATTTGTTCTGTTATATTATCCTTATGTTGATTTCTGCTGCACCGGAGAATCGTGACGTCACACGCTGACTGTTAGCTCGCTTCAGCGTGTCTCTGCTGCTGCTGCAGCCACAGCCTACAGAACCCGGAAGTGTTTGTTCTTACTTACCGCTCTCACAGTTTTCAAGGTACATTACCACGTTTGCAACTATAACTATATCTGCAGAAGTTCTCCATTATAACAATCTATCAATACTACATTGGATAAGACTTACTTGCTGTGTGTTTAATTTCTCATGTTACGCAATATATTAGAATTATTCCTTACTTACTCATAAGAAAGTTTCACCTATTCCTATATCTTTTTCTATTATTACAAGCCTGCTTATTTCCAAGATTGCATTTGATTTTGATTCCTATAATACAGATAATACTTTAATGTGTATTTTTTGTAGGGAAACATTAATCTTATATTAACTGCACATATATCCATATGGGTTTACCAAGTAATAGTACTCTCAATTGATATTGTGCTACATACCTTTACTTGTAATCAAACTAAGCAGGATTGATTGTTACACAATCAGAATCTAGTTCAATCCGATTGGCCGATCCAATCAGCCAATCAGATTGAGCTCGCATTCTATTGGCTGATCGGAACAGCCAATAGAATGCGAGCTCAATCTGATTGGCTGATTGGATCAGCCAATCGGATTGAACTTGATTCTGATTGGCTGATTCCATCAGCCAATCAGAAAATTCCTACCTTAATTCCGATTGGCTGATAGAATCCTATCAGCCAATCGGAATTCGAGGGACGCCATCTTGGATGACGTCCCTTAAAGGAACCGTCATTCGTCGGGAGACATCGGAAGAAGAGGATGGATCCGCGTCGCCTGCTTCAAGATGGACCCGCTCCGCACCGGATGGAAGAAGATCGAAGATGCCGCTTGGAGAAGATGTTTGCCGGTCCGGATGTCCTCTTCTTGCCGGATAGGAGGAAGACTTTGGAGCCTCTTCTGGACCGGATTATGGATCGCCAACCCCCGCTTGGGTTGGATGAAGATCTTGGAGCCAGGACGGATCGGTGAACCTGGTATGGTGAAGACAAGGTAGGAAGATCTTCAGGGGCTTAGTGTTAGGTTTCTTTAAGGGGGTTTGGGTTAGATTAGGGGTATGTGGGTGGTGGGTTGTAATGTTGGGGGGGGGGTATTGTATGTTTTTTTTTACAGGCAAAAGAGCTGAAATTCTTGGGGCATGCCCCGCAAAGGGCCCTGTTCAGGGCTGGTAAGGTAAAAGAGCTTGTAACTTTTTTAATTTAGAATAGGGTAGGGAATTTTTTATTTTGGGGGGGCTTTGTTATTTTATTAGGGGGCTTAGAGTAGGTGTAATTAGTTTAAAATTGTTGTAATATTTTTCTTATGTTTGTAAATATTTTTTTATTTTCTGTAACTTAGTTCTTTTTTATTTTTTGTACTTTAGCTAGTTTATTTAATTGTATTTATTTGTAGCAATTGTGTTTAATTTATTTATTGATAGTGTAGTGTTAGGTTAATTGTAGGTAATTGTAGGTAGTTTATTTAATTATTTTATTGATAGGGTAGTGTTAGGTTTAATTATAACTTAGGTTAGGATTTATTTTACAGGTAAATTTGTTATTATTTTAACTAGGTAACTATTAAATAGTTAATAACTATTTAATAGCTATTGTACCTGGTTAAAATAATTACAAATTTGCCTGTAAAATAAATATTAATCCTAAAATAGCTATAATATAATTATAATTTATATTGTAGCTATATTAGGGTTTATTTTACAGGTAAGTATTTAGCTTTAAATAGGAATAAGTTATTTAATAAGAGTTAATTTATTTCGTTAGATGTAAATTATATTTAACTTAGGGGGGTGTTAGTGTTAGGGTTAGACTTAGCTTTAGGGGTTAATCCATTTATTAGAATAGCGGTGAGCTCCGATGGGAAGTTTAGGGGTTAATAATTGAAGGTAGGTGTCGGCGATGTTAGGGAAGGCAGATTAGGGGTTAATACTATTTATGATAGGGTTAGTGAGGCGGGTTAGGGGTTAATAACTTTATTATAGTAGCGCTCAGGTCCGCTCGGCAGATTAGGGGTTAATAAGTGTAGGCAGGTGGAGGCGACGTTGTGGGGGGCAGATTAGGGGTTAATAAATATAATATAGGGGTCGGCGATGTTAGGGCAGCAGATTAGGGGTACATAGGGATAACGTAGGTGGCGGCGTTTTACGGAGCGGCAGATTAGGGGTTAAAAAAATATGCAGGGGTCAGCGATAGCGGGGGCGGCAGATTAGGGGTTAATAAGTGTAAGGCTAGGGGTGTTTAGACTCGGGGTACATGTTAGGGTGTTAGGTGCAGACGTAGGAAGTGTTTCCCCATAGGAATCAATGGGGCTGCGTTAGGAGCTGAACGCTGCTTTTTTGCAGGTGTTAGGTTTTTTTTTCAGCTCAAACAGCCCCATTGTTTCCTATGGGAGAATCGTGCACGAGCACGTTTTTGAGGCCGGCCGCGTCCGTAAGCAACTCTGGTATCGAGAGTTGCTTTTGCGGTAAAAATGCTCTACGCTCCTTTTTTGGAGCCTAACGCAGCATTTGTTTTAACTCTCGATACCAGAGTTAAATTTATGGTGCGGCCAGAAAAAAGCCTGCGGAGCGTTAACAGCCCTTTTACCGCCGAACTCTAAATCTAGGCCCTAGTGTTTTGCGATGTGGGGGCTGGTGGTTTAGGTGTTAATAGGTTTCTTTAGTGGCGGAGATGTAGGAGGCTGGAGGTTTAGTGGTCAATAACTTTATTTAGTGGCGGTGATGTTGGGGAGCAGCAGAAAATGGGTTAATAACTTTATTATAGTGGTGGCAATGTCGGGGAGCGGCGGAATAGGGGTTAATAGCATTTATTAGTGTTGGCGATGTCGGGAGCAACAGATTAGGGGTTAATAACTTTATTATAGTTGCGGCGATGTCAGACACAGCAGATTAGGGGTGTTTAGACTTGAGGTTTATGTTAGGGTGTTAGATTTAAACGTAACTTTTTTTCCCCATAGACATCAATAGGGTTGCGTTACGGCGATCGCCATGCCGCACTTCTAACACTCTCTCCCCATTGATGTCTATGTGGAAAAGCGTGCACGAGCACGTATTCTCAGCCCTTGGCTTTTGTGCTGTATGAAGCTTAATGCCACCATATCGCATGCACAAATAGGTTTTTCAGAAACTCGTAATGGCAGCACTTTGGAGAGTGAAACAACACAACTTTTGTTGCGTTCATTTCGCATCCTGTTTAGCGCAAAACTCGTAATCTAGGTATAAGTGATTTACAATTAATGTCAACAACCCATTAAAGAATCTAAATCCAGATCTTCCTTTTACCTGGTTAATGCTCGCAATGAGTTCATTGAGATTTTTCATTCTGTGGTTGAACAAGATCTTTTCCATTTATCTAAAGTTGTTAGTAAAAGTAGTACTAGTCACAGTAATATGAACAGCAAGGAAGCAAGGGCCCTTAATAGGTTGAAAAATTATTCTAATTTGGTGTTTGTGGAATCAGACAAAGGGGGGTCTGCGGTAGTCCTCGATAAGCAACAATATATACAAGAAACCTATAGGCAGTTAAATGATTCAGAAAATTGACATTTAGACCCACAGGAAAATTTCAGAATAAATTGAAACATTTACTGGATAGTGGGGTAAAGTTCTCATCATTGACTAACAAATTAAGTGAGTATTTGAATGTAGAATCTCCCAGAGTTCCCCTTTTTAAGCACCTACCCAAAATACACAAATCCCTTTCCAATCCCCCAAAGATGCCCGATTGTTTCTGCAATTGGGTCCCTGGAGGAGAGGTTAGGAGAGTGGGTTGATGCACAGTTAGAACCTATAGTACAGTCTCTATCAGGATTTCTGAGGGACTAAGCACGTACTGAAATTCCTATATAAACAAGAATGGAGGGATAATTTTACATTTGTAACAATTGATGCTGTATCCCTATATTCATGTATTCCACATGATTTGGGGATTACTGCAATCAGAAGAATGTTACTGAAGTATTCTAACTATGATGAGGACCTCATTATTTTTATCCTGGAGGCAATCACTTTCCTTCTAAACCACAACTATTTTATCTTTAATTAGGCGATAAACCTGCCCAGAGGGCGGGACTTCCGGTGGGTGGAGCTGAGGATCGGCAGTGCAGAGAAGGAGCTCCGTACATTGAGCTCTGAGAAAACCTTTAGTCTGCTGCCGGACACCTTTGCCCACACCTTAGCCTTGTTGGGGGAACACCCGGACATCATCCTCAACCGGCCAAGTGGTGTGAAGGGCCGACAACTGCCCTTGCCCCCTGAAGCACTGAAAGTGCGCAACGGAACACCAGCCGCGGGCGCCATATTAGATCGCGGCCCTCCCGCATCAAGACACGCAGCAGCTTATCGGAAGCTGTGAAAGCCCTGTCTCTCATCACAAAAGTAATCGGAAAGGAGGGTGAGTGCAGAGGAGCTTCACTACATTACAAAGCACAATAGTTCAGGACTTGCTATACCCATCACAGATCTGTCACACAGAGGGGGTTAAATTACCTACGTATAATTAGGCAGGCAATAATGGTGGGAAGTACTTACACAGAAACCCACTTCACAGCCATTAATCTACAGACCTAGCTGGAAGCACCTATTCTGCAATCACTTAAGACACCACTCACTGTGGAAGGAGCACAACTGGCCACCGCAAGAGAAAGGCACAAAGGGGATGCTTGCAATACCTGCTTTATTTCACCACAACACAGCTTTAACAGGTGCACTATTATTATACAGACTATCTGCCACTCCTTGGGACTCTATCTCTCATACCCACCGACACCCCAGCACAGAGACAGATTGTATGAGGGTTTGCTAATTGCACCATAATAAAGATTGTCCTTTTGCCTTTGGGAAAGAACCAGATTTTGAAGTGCCGCTGAAGCACAAACAAGGCCTGCATGATTCACCCACGTGGCTTAACAACTTTTATATCAACTAGCTATTTCACACATCATATAAGCTGCCCTCCGACTGCAGCTCAGCAGTGCCACATAAAGGCATAAAGCCATAACGCTGAAAATAAAATAATTTGAACTTTGCTATTATACTCTCCCTCTCTCCTGCCCTTCATATGAAGGTTGACAAATATTTCAAGCCTCTTTCTAGTGCATTTGAGAACAAGATGACTTCAAAGTCTAAACAAGCAGATAGGAGACAACGACACGCCACAGAGGCGCAGATTGACAACCCTCCCTCACCAAGTTCCTCTCACTTACCAGCTAGTGATTCCACAAACCTCATGCAAGAACTAAAATCTTTCTTCCTGCCTAAGATGGAATCTCTCCGGGCAGGCATGGACACTTTAACTAGTGAGGTGCGCCATTTTTCAACAAGGATGAATCAGGCAGAACAGAGGATTTCAGACTTGGAAGACTGCCAAGATACCACTTCTACCTCCCTCCGACAATTACTACGCCAAAACCAGGCGCTCCAAGACAAAGTCGACGATCTGGAGAATCGTAGTAGACGTAATAACCTCTGTATAATTGGAATACCAGAGAGCATCAAGAACAAAGATCTATTGGAGTTCACAGCACTCACGTTTCCTAGACTATTAGGCATAGACCCGGATCGCCTTCCAATAGATGTGGAAAGAGCGCACCGCATCGGCCCGGACAACGGCCTCTCTACTGCCAATGCCACAAAACCCCGACAGGTCATATTTAAATGTTTAAACTACCAAGAAAAACTGACTTTGCTACGGGCCTACAGGTCACACAAGGCAGATATCATCTACGAGGGGAAAAAACTCCTGCTATTTCAAGATTTTTCAGCAGATGTATCCAAAATGCGCAAAGAATTCGCCCCTTATTGCTCCCAACTATATGAAGAAGGTAGGCAAGTTGCACTCCTTTACCCCGCCAAACTCAGGCTACAGACCCCTAGGGGTCCCAAGTTCTTCCGTTCCCCTAAAGAATTGAAAGCTTATCTAGAAGAAGAAAAGCAGCAACAAACTGACCCATAGAACATGTCGCTTCCCTCACTTACATACATTTAAGACTCTTTTTAAGATGGGAGGTTCTGGACATAGGTGTCTCCGGACACAAGAGGCACTGGCGGCCGAGGAACGCCTCATCACTACTGTGGTTACTCTTTGGAGCACCACTCCTCAAGACGCTGTTCTGCCTCAGGAGGGGGTTCCTCAGAGAACTCACCCTCTCAATCCTGGGACTGTTACTACACCAAGAAATAAGTTTGTAGAAAATGTTGGTTATTGTGTGTTTTATTGTTTTTGTTCTTGTGTTCATTTTTGTTTTTGTTTTTTTATTTCCAAATTTTGTAATGTTCAATGTACTGCGTATTTGCTCTGCCTAGTCAATATCAAGGTGCCCCTTCTGGCCTTAAACTACAGTGTAAAGTCTGACCCCTATGATGCACCACTCCAGAAACACCCGTCACCTATATGTCTCAACAATGTCATATGTATTAACTAATCAATTTCCTTTCTTTATAGCAGAGGGCATGGCTGTTATGCTCGGCGGATGGGTTGACTGGAGACTGACACTTAGACCTCAGATGAATAACCCAGATCGATTACTTTTCAGCGATGCCTGTGAGCTCTTCCCTCCATCACACTACATATCATGCCACATGCAAACCAACACCCTGTCTTACCTCCACCTCTCTCTTGACACATTACACACACACACGACTGGTGGAAGTAACCCACCCCCCCACCGACAAATATACCTGCTGCCCCCACCCCCCCACAAATTACTCCAATGACCACGAAACTTAATGTGATATCCTGGAATGTAGGGGGAATAACATCCCCAACTAAAAGAAGTAGAATCCTCCAGTACCTTAACTCCATCCATGCAGACATTGCACTGCTACAGGAAACACACCTCACCGCAGAAGAACATGAAAAATTAAAGATTAGATGGGTGGGACAAATTATGTACTCGCCGTCAGAGGGGAGAAAGCGTGGGGTAGCAATTCTAATACGAAAAAACCTACCACTGACCTTCTCTAACACCAAAATTGATAAACAAGGCCGCTTTATATTCACCACGCTTCACATTCACACCAGCACTTTCCAGCTATGTAATGTATATGGCCCAAACCACTCTGACCAGGCCTTCTGGTCATCCCTCCAGTCACTCATTGCCCTACATTCGGATTCACCAGTAATAGTAGGTGGGGACTTCAACATGGCGCAAGCCCTCCCACTGGACAGGTTTTTTGACCCATCACACCCAAGCACAAAGAAGGGAACCCACTCCAAACATAGAAAAGAAACGCAAATCATAACTAATTTTAGAGACGGATTGGGGTTACACGACTTATGGAGATCTCAACATCCCGACCAAAGGGACTACACATGTGTCTCTAAGACGCATCATACTTTCTCCCGAATCGACTACTTTCTCACATCCCCCAAATCACCCCTAGCATACTGAACACATCTATCCTTCCAATTACGATCTCAGATCATGCCCCCATACGACTAACGCTTCAACCTTTCAGAACAGAATCCCAAGAACGAAAATGGAGGTTTCCCTCACACTTATACTCCAATGCAGATTTTAAACAACACCTAAAGTCATATTGGTTTGAATACACCCTGGATAATGAGCAACACAAACCTAACCCTGACCTGTTCTGGCATGCCTCTAAGGCGGTCATCAGAGGCAAAATCACAGCATATACAGCCCACCATTTTAGATCCCAAAAGAAGGTTACCACACAACTCCTTTCAGATCTAACTACTGCATACAATGCTTACCTAGCAAGCCCTACAGAGACCAATCGCCAAAGATACTACACGGTTAAAAAAGACAGAGACACGCACTTACAGATTCTAGACCATAAATTTAACTTGCACAGGCAAGGCAGGTTCTATCACCATGGCAACACAGCTGGCAAACTCCTGGCGAACTTAGTAAGACTACACACGCCCAAATCCATTATAACAGCCATTAAGTCAGGGGACCATCGCAAAACAGACACTAAAGATATAATGCAAGTATTCACATCTTATTACAAATCCTTGTACACCAGGCAAAACATCAGGAAAGTGGATAAGGATATGTTTTGGCAAAAAATTAAAGTACCCCAGCTGTCAGATACTCAGAGAGACAGCCTGAATTCTCCCATACATACACAAGAGGTGTTACGAGCTATTGGAAATTCCAAACTAGGGAAAGCGGCAGGCCCAGACTCTCTACCAATTGAATATTATAAGATTCTTAGCACAGACATAGCCCCAACCTTGGCCACTACATATTCTGCCTACCTATCAGGGAAAGCCGCGCCAGATGCGAGGTTTACAGATGCTAACATTTGCATACTTCCGAAACCACTCAGAGACCATACACAACCCTCCTCATACAGACCGATCTCATTGCTCAACAGCGACTACAAGCTGTTCACTAAAATCTTGGCAGACAGATTAGCAAACATACTACCGAAGATAATACATCCTGACCAGACTGGTTTCATCAAACACCGCACCTCAGTGATCAACATCAGAAAGACACTAGCTGTTATATCTCATTATAATAACCCACATTACATGGACACACAGAAACCCAACATTGACGTGTGCCTTCTCGCCATCGATGCCGAGAAGGCATTCGATAGAATAGAGTGGGACCACCTGTACACCTCCTTGGAAAAGTTTGGCATATCTGGGAATTTCCTTACCGTGCTCCAAACACTATACACGTCACCTTCAGCTTCTATAATCATTAATGGCCAACTATCCTCACCGTTCCTTCTAGAGAGAGGAACCAGGCAGGGCTGCCCCCTGTCTCCTTTGCTTTTTAACTTAGCGATAGAACCATTGGCATGTTATATTCGCCAATGCAGTGAAGGCTTAAAAATCCATAAACAGATAATGCACTTATCTCTGTATGCCGACGACCTTTTGTTATATGTCCCCAACCCACACACTAATGTACCCAAACTGCTGCTCATGCTACACGAATTTGGGGAATTCATGGGCTACAAAGTCAACACGGATAAATCTGAATTAACATGGCTGCTTAACACCCAAAAAAATCCATTACAGGGCACAGACTTGAAAGTGACCACAGGAACCTTCACATATCTAGGGATCCACTTGCATATAAACACTAACAAACTATACCACCTCAACATAGAAAATACAATAACCCTCATTCACAATCAAATGAAGGGGTGGAGAAACCTACCCCTGTCTACTACGGGTAGGATCCATCTTTTAAAAATGATTATCCTACCAAAGTTGCTTTACCCCCTTCAGATGCTCCCTCTCCTAATGACAAAGCGGGATCTCAATGGTCTAACTACCCTATTTGGCAAGTTTGTCTGGAATCAAGGGAAACCAAGGATAAACAGACTTCAACTGGCAATGCCAATCCACTCAGGTGGGCTTAGCCTCCCCAATATTAGATGGTACAACTGGGCATCCCTGATCAAGGTTGTGGTGGGATGGTTGTCCCAATCAGACTATTTTTGTCCCCCCATAGAAGGTGACTTACTAGCACCAATACACCCAGCTTTCTTGCCACACACACAGCTCTCATCCCTCCCCCCGCATATAAAACACAGCATACTATTCAGGGATCCGATGAGGGCCTGGGCTAAACTCTGCAGAATATGGGGAATGGACTTCACATTCAGCAAATATCTGCCTCTACAGGGCAACCCCAATTTCATGCCAGGATACACTACAGCAGTTTTTAAAATGTGGGAACGCAAGGGACTAAAGATGGTGGCACAATTACTCAATCCTACCACACATCAGGTACTCACCTTCTCTGACCTACAAGCCCAATACACTCTCCCCAACACGCACAGATTCACCTACTTTCAAAGTAGGCACTATGCACAGAATATCCTACCTGCAGGACTAACTTCGCCAGGGTTAACTAAGATAGCCGCACTTTGCAACCTGGCTACTCAAGGAACGCACTCCATTACACCTATCTATAAGCAAATAGTAGCACACAATGAGACACAGACATTGCAGGAAATAGTAACTAAATGGCAAGGACAAAGAATCCCTGAGGTCACGCAGGAACAAATCACCCATAGCATACAAGCAGTCAGAGCAGCCACCCTGTCTTCAAACCTGCGTGAAACACAAGTGAAATTCCTGCACCAGGCATATATCACACCTAAAACTAGAGCGAAATGGGTCCCAGAGGCATCTAATACATGTCCTAAGTGTATGGCTCCCACACCGGACCTGATACACCTGGTCTGGGATTGCCCCAAATTGCAAAGGTACTGGGGCAAAGTTAAATTCTGGTTGTCAACAATGCTCAAAACTAACATATCTTTGGCCGCAGCAAACATACTCTTCTTTCAAGACACTGACTTACCCTCTCGATGCCAAAAGTTCTTTAACCTAGTTGTCTTAATGGCCAGAAAACTAATGTTACAATATTGGGCTAGAAACAGGGAACCCCCCTTCAAAAAACTGACTCACGCAGTGTATCAACAGCTTTTAGTAGAACAAGTAGATGCACAAGGGGACCGCAATGCCAGAATAAAATTATTTATAAACAAGTGGGAACCGTACTTGTTATATTTACCGAAAGACTTAAGAGAAAGACTCCTACGCCCCTTTCAGAATACTATATTCATGCTTAACGAAAACCTACATGGTCGATGGTGCTCGCTGAGCCCTGAAACAGATACTTGACAGAACATGACTGAAATAACAAGTGACTAACTGCCTGAATGACTGGGCCTGGGGCCACTGACTAAACCCATCCGCAGATGCATATGCATACAAGTATTCATACATAAAATGGTATTAACATTGTTTCCCTTACTATTGATAGTATCGCACCCGACTACCTCATAGATTACGGAGAGCATACTCCAGTATCCAGCATAAGGGATCTGAACAGGTACAACAAAAAGGATCATATGAAGAGCCTTACACCAGTGTTAATAAGTAACTTCATTGTTGTACAAACAACGCCTCCCTGTTCATCTCTCCCCCTCCCCTAATACGCCTGGTTATGCCCAAAGGTATGCAACCCAACTAATACCAATGATCAATATCTGTCACTGTTTATGTTTTTGTATTGTTTTATTTGTTGTTTTGTTTATTTAAATGTTATATTAACACACAGAGCTTGGCCACCCCACATGGTTCAAGAATAGACTTTTGGACTCTAAGCAGTTTTTGTTATGGTGACGAGACCGTACTTTGTTGCCTACATCATGTCTTACTATGTTAAATATTGTGCACAACTGTGTGGTGCTGTTCAAGTTTCTCTGTGGAAAAATTTTCAAAAATAAAGTTTAAAAAAAAAAAAAAACCTGCCCAGAGGGCAGTCTATTTATTTTTTAAGCTACTGATGTAGCAACACCCTATTTAGTTAGTCTGCTTTTATAAAAAAATATTTAAGCTACAGGTGTAGTAACACCGTATTTTTACGGACTGCTGTCCTAAATATATCAAAAATATTTTATATATATATATAATAAGCTACAAGAAAGAAGATTTACTGAGAACGGTGTATGATCTGTTTATTGAAAAATTTCATAAAACCAACCGAGTTAAACAAGTAGCATTGCAGCGAATCCGTTAACATGTTTCAGCCCTTAAGCCGTAATCATAGCTATGGATTCTACACCTGCAAGCCAATTTAAAAAAGCTTAGGAAGACATCATTTGTTAAAAACAAACTCTGCAATATGATGCTAGTGAGGGCAAATTTAGTTGCCATTTTGAGATTGAGATTTGAGAAAAGAAAGTCCTAATATTTACACATCACCAGGATAACTTATAATGAAAACACAGTGGAATGAATAAACAAATGAAAAAATAAAAAAATGAAAAAGTGAAAAATAAAAAATTGAAAACTAAAAATATGAAAAATAAAAATAAAGATAAAAAATAATAATAAATAAATATAGAATTCAATATAAAGTAAAACAATACAATATCACATTATCTCATAGCATGCGAGAACGCTTACATAAGCGCTTAAAGATATGTTTGCAATATATAGAGATAAATAATCTGAAAAAAAGGCTATTAATGGGGTGAAACAGAGAACAAATGCAAAAACAATCATAAGCATTTGGACTGAGTTGCACAGATATATATATATATATATATATATATATATATATATATATATATATATATATATATATATATATATATATATATATATATATACAGTATATCAACTACCAACATATCCAACCACCCAAAATTTATAGAAGCAAACAGTCTAAATCGTATCCACAGAGAAGTACATTTAGTAATTTAAATACAATGTATCATGTTTGCAAGAAGATTATTGTACTGTCTAAACCTCAGAACAGGAAACCTAATTACAATAATAAATGAGGCTGTCAACCTACTGTAGTTATGATACAATAAAATAGTACAAGATAAAAAAGGAAGAAGAAATTATATGATGAATGGAGAGGAATGAGCTGGTACAGGAGTTACAGAAGAGGGAGATGCATACGACATTCTGAGCTTGTAGCCTATAAACAAAATCACATCACTTCCAAAAATTAATGAGATCATACTCAGAGTTGAGCCCAAGGGGAACCCTTGTCTTAAACTTAAAGATCCAATACATCTCCCTCTTCTGCAAAAGCCTGTCTCTGTCTCCACCTCTCGGGGAGCAAGAGACTCTCTCTATAGCTTGCCATCTAAGGGTACTTATACTCTTATGGTGTTGATTTGCAAAATGTTGCACAAGTGGGGTTGTTGCTTCACCTGCCTGTAAAGTGGACAGGTGATTTCTAATACGTACTTTGACCTCGTTAGTAGTGAGTCCTATGTATTGTAAATGACATGAAACACAAGAGAGAACATATATTACATAAGTTGAGGTGCATTTCAAACAACAATTGATTGGAAAAATTTCTCCCGTAACTTCTGATCTACACATCTTAAACTACACATTCCAGTCTTGATAAAGGTCTAGGACAGACCGAAACGCGTCGACTGGTGAGCTTATTTTCATTTATTTTATTTGGGAAAGACCCTCTGCACTATTGTGTTTTTTTGTTACTATAGGTACTATTTGGGATTGCCTGGCATCTGAGAAGACCAAGACACCCCCAAACAACCCTTCCGCTCCTGCTGTGGTTGCAGGCACATTTTAATTCTCAGCACAAAGAGACTATTACACCTTAGGAAGAACTGTATGTAGGGTTTTGACTTTCTGCATATTTGGTTTTCTTTCACACAGTGGTCACTGAATTACCTTTTTTTCCACCTTTTTATATTTTTTTATACTTATTTTTATTTGATTTTTATTGATTGTTGCTGCACTGACATTTGGATAACCACATTAAGTTTTGGATTATTGACATTCACGTTTATCACCTTCTCAAAGTTTTTTTTTTGTTTGGATCATTTTTGTTTGGATTAATTATACCACTATCACAGAAGCTGTTTCTATTTGGACTGTATACAATTTGGATTGCATTTATTATTTATTTTTTATTTTTCAATTTTGGACTTTAGCTAATATTTATTTTTCCACAGTAATTTATTTATTTGTACTTCGTTATTTATATCTTTCCACTTTGGATTAAGTTTAATGGATTGTTCAACATTGTTTCACATATTTAGTTAAGAAACAATTTAAACATATTTCACACTTAGCTGTACACCACTATTTGCACACAGCTGCAACTCAATTGTAGGATTGTTGAAAGTTTACTTACAACCAATTGCCAATCACATCGACAATTAGGCTCGATATTCATTAAACACATAGTTGCATACAACTTAAACACCTCATTATTTTCGATAGCACAATTTGTAAGAAGTTTCAAACTTGAAGCTAGGGGCTACCACAAACCCAATTTAAGAACAATACATCAGATAGCAGTTGGGACACCACTGTATCTCTGCTCATCACACTAGTCAATCGATAGAGGACAGTGTTTTTGATTTTAATTACCCCACCATTTAAATGTTTAATTGATTTTATCATTTCATTGTTTTTACTAATATTTAAAATGTCTGTTTGTCACATGGATCCATGTATGTTTTGTTTAAATAAAGTGTAATTTTTTAATATAATTCTTTTAAATTGATTGTAGTTCTCATTGTTCAGACCCAGCCTTTTTTGCACTTTGGTATTAACACAATATAATATTGAGACAATAACAATATACTATAAAGATATAGAAAATCTTTAAATAACTAAGGGTTGTATTTCATTTTTTGTAATAACCTACTGAATACCAATGATCAATCGTTACCTCTCCTACAAACAGTTAATACATTGGTAACATCAATATATACCAAACACAAATGCTAAGAATTTTTTTTCAACCAGATTAAAAGCTAATGCTAGAATTAAGCTGTATAATGATTTGAAATGCAGAAGTAATTTATAAGGTGCAGAGTATTATCTCTGCAAATTTCAGTATATAACTTCAGAGTTGCACTTTCAATACAAGCCATAAAATAAGGCAAATATACTAAGAAAGTACAACACAATTATTAACTGAACTGTGTTTGGTTTTCAGGACACCCTAATTCCTAAACATATACAAGTACTAATACAAGCTAACTAATAGGAGAAGTGTTTTTAATGACTGTGGGCAGCAAAAGTGTATTAACTAGTTGCTGTCTTTTAATGTTATTTCCAATAAAAGTTATTTTTTAAACACACTGTTTCATAAATACATTTTTGAATTTATCTTTCTATTATCAGTGCATAGAAGCATACTTTTTTGACACACTCACCCTCGAGTGAGTAATGTCCTTCTAGAAAAAAATTGTATTTTCATGCTTACGCACTGCTCTTTAAGTGAACTATAATACATATATATTTGTATTGACTTACATTTATAGTGACAAGGCACTTAAGGAGTGATTACAGATTTGTAATAAATATAAAGTTCCGCATTTTTGTTATATAAATAGTTAAAAAAAAGATTACCCATTCTAGATAGGGATGGTGACCTTCAAGGTATTTCTGGACATTGTAATTTTATTCCACGTAGAGCAAAGACAAGAGGAGATATTGTGAGAAGGAATTTTGGAGGTAAAAATAACAGAGAGCATGATGGGAGGAATTGGTTAACTTTAAAGCCTGGTTTCTATAAGTGTGGAGGAGTACCGTGCAAATGCTGTAGCTATGCTAGAGTAGGTGACAAGTTTGTATCTATTCAAATAGGTGTTCAATTTAAGATACACAAACATATCAACTGCAATTCTACTTTTGTTATCTACTTAACTACATGTAACATCTGTCATTTCCAGTATGTAGGTCTCACCTCAAGAATGGTGAAAGAAAGAATTAGGGAACACTTACTTTCCCTTGAGGCAGAAATTCCAAAAACACCAGTGGCTAAACATTTTGCCAAACAGTGTCAACATAAATGCATTTAGTTTTCAAGGCATATAATGAATGTGTGATATATATATATATATATATATATATATATATATATATATATATATATATATATATATATATTGTCTCTTTAAATTTCACTGTAGGATGTGTATCTGTATTTATACAGTATAGAATTTGACTTTTATACATTTTGAATGTCTCTATGTAAATCATGTAGGAAAGAAATGGGTTGCATGACCCTTTAAGTTAATGAAAGTTTATTGAAGTAGATACAATGGTTAATGTTCATAATGTTTTAATCTTATGTTTTATGTTCTAAAACAATGTTTTGTTAGTCGCATCCTGTAAAAAATGGAAGTGTCAACTATAAATAATTGCTTAGTCTTATGATAGATAAAATTAGGACATTTTGCAACTGGACCCAGTTTTTTTATATGTAAGTTTTTGTTTTTTTGCAAGTTAGCTGTGTTCAGTCTAAATTTACTGCACGTGTCTGTTAAAAGTAACAAGATTATGATGAGCATCCACCAGACATAAAAATCCATCTCTCAGCTTTTCCTTATCTAATAAAGCATGGATAAACTCTAAAGAAATTGTTCTAAATTCAATAAAACTCTATAATATCTCACTGAAAAAACTCACTGCAATTGCACCGAGCAAAAATCCCAGAATTCAAAGAGATTTGCAACCTCCCCTCATAGTGAGTTGCTTGATTAGCTCTATTATAATCATTACATTAAAGGGACAGTAAATACCTTGTAATTACAGGACATTTCTGTTGTGTTGCTATAAAATAACAAATCAGCTAAGTCTAAATATTTTAAAAACAAATGATAAAAAAGTATATTTTATAATGCAATTGTTCTTCAGTAGCAAAACTCTACCCACTCTTTGCCTTATTTTGCAGAGCCAATCTCCACTCAACAAGGCTAGACACAGTCATAATGTTATAAAATGGATTTTTTTTGTAGTTTTTATCATTAAAATCCTATTAGGGAAATATATAGAGCAGGGTTAGCCTTGATAAGTCAGCAGGGTGCATTTTATTGGGAAAATTGAAAATCCTCAATTGTCAGAGCTTCATTACATGATATGAGTTAACATAAATTATGAAAATATATTGCAAAGTTGTTTCTTTACGCAAAATATTTTATATAAAAATCTCAAGGTATTCACTGTCCCCTTAAGTTCCTGTCGATTAAAACAAATTCCATCGTCATAGATACAGGTATCACAAAAACACCTTTAAAACATTGCAAAACAAATGAGACAATCTCAGCAGCGTTGCAGTAGCAAGACAAGAGTTCCTAACAAGATACAGGGACCATCACATATTTCTAAACTCTGCATGTTTAAAAACCCACTTTTACCTCAAAAATGCTACAGAAAACCCTTTAATGCCCACAGTAAACCTATGCTTCATATGTGTGAGATTGCAGACGCACATTCCGTTCTATTCAGCGATATAACCTAACATAACAGAACAGACATAAATATTTAAAAATTATAAACATTTACAGAAGCTGTTGCAAACATTTTTATAGTATTGTAGTAATTATTATTTTTTGCAGGTTCATGTATGATGTGCAAGATATCATGTATTGATCCATTTAACACAACCGTCAATAGTAAAAGCAGGAATGTCCAATGGTGATCGGATTTATAAAGTAGGTGAAATAGCCTCAATGAATTTTGAACATGATCTTGCCTAACCAATGAGACCCCTCGACAGCCTAATAAGCCTCCATGAATCTAGTCCAATGAGGGGAGGGCATGCTTTATGCTTTGTATTTGGGGACAATTCAATATCATTTTATAAATATCTTAATGAGTATTTTATTAAACAATCTTGTTAAAGTTCTCTAAAAACAGTTACAAAATCAGGACCCCATTTAATATATAGTACTTTGAAAGTGCATAGTTACCTGCAAGAATTGTGTTACAAATGATACAGCAGCAATGATAACAAATAAAAGGCAAATCCCATTGATTTGTCTCCTCTGCTCATCCACGTCTGGCAAAGAAAATGTCTAATACAAATTTTGAGAAAAAGCATAAGTTAATTAGTTTCCTACTACACAACTGTCATATTTTTTAAGCCATATTAGCAAAAAGCTGGTAATTGAACAAGAAGGTTTGTTCCCCAAGATGGTCCTATAAACCATTTTGCAAGCTAAGCTAAGCAACTGGAATCTGGCCTGTAAATATATTTGTTTCCTGGGCTGAATTAGTCATGTCCCAAATAAAAAAAAACAAAAAACATAAACTGGTCATCTACCTAAACTGACAAATGAATTTGACAAAATTGGTTCTACTACTCTTATTTATAAATGGAATAAAAGTGTCATGTGATAATCAGCCATGAATCCTTATTACGGTATTTTGTTAGCCTTGGCTTGCATTATTAAATTAGCTTGATAGATAGATGTAAATACATGTATTTCTACAAATTAAATAAATAAATATTATATAAGGAAGTGACTAAGGTTATAGGTAAAATTAACTATGGCTGATAACGATTGAATTCTTATTCTTTTTCAAAGAAAAAGTAAATAAAAAATATATGTTGAACGGACCAATCTAGTCAAAAATAAACTTTCATGATTCAGATAGGGCATGTTATTTTAAACAACTTTCCCCATTTACTTTTATCATCAAATTTACTTTGTTGTCTTTGTATTCTTAGTTGAAAGTTAAACATAGGAGGTTCATATGCTAATTTCTTAGCCCTTAAAGGCCACCTCTTTTCTGAATGCATTGACATTTTTTCACAATTAGAGGGCGTTAGTTCATGTGTGCCATAGAGGTAACATTGTGCTCATGCACATGGAGTTACCTAGGAGTCAGCACTAATTGGCTGAAGAACTGAAATAAGGAAGCAGTCTGCAGAGGTTTAGATACAAGGTAATCACAGAGGTAAAAAGTGTATTTATATAACAGTGTTGGTTATGCAAAACTGGGGAATGGGTAATAAATGGATTATCTATCTTTTTAAACAGTAAACATTCTGGTGTAGACTGCCCCTTTAATAAGAGTACAGCAAATGATAAAAAAAAGTTATACGTAAAAAATATTTAAAACACACCTTAGTAATCTACTGAACAAATGTTTAAGATACTAAAGGGAGAAAAACACCAAATAAATCTATACTATAATATTATTATCATTCTTCTTCTTATTATTTTTATTATTATTAGGGATGTGCATTCGTGACATTCGGGCTGATCTGAATACTGAAGATGGCAGCTGCAAGCCACATTCTGCGACTTTTGGAGCCGGATTTGTTCTTCTGAAAATGCAACACACTAAGAATTGTGGAAATCCAGATATAAGTGTGTTGCAATTTCTCAAGAATCCAGCTCTGAAAATTGTAAAAAGTATTAAGAGCAGCCCGAATGTCATGAATGAACATCTCTAATTATTATTATTATTATTATTATATTGAGGACATTTTTACAGTCTATAAGTCTTACCCCCAAGATCTGGCTGAACAGAACAGCATAGAGTGGAGTAACACAACCATTTACTGCAGCTCCGATAGACCCAAGTACAAGATAAGGCCATTCAGGAGCATTATATTTCAGAATCCTTCTAACAACTGGCTTGTTCTTTGTCTTTCTTTTATGTTTCTTCTCATCCTGTCAAAACCCAAAGGAGAATATGTTTTAAGGATGTAAAAGTCAGAAGGGAATAAACCTAATCTAAGAAAAAAAAATCTACAAATTAAAATAAATAGAATTTACAAGCAAACTATGAAATTACACTAAAATATTTTATGAAATGATTGACATAATAAATGTACCTCCTCTGGTTAAAATGGATAGGCAAGGAAGGAACGATTATGTATAAACAGCTGGTAATTTTAGTAATCAAGGATGTTAAAACACTAAAATAAACCACAAATATGAGTTCTAAACACAATACCTTTATTGAGACTTCTTGAAGATCATTGTCTTCAGTGTCACTTATTCCATTTGCTAACATGGCAGGTGCTCCGGTTACAGTGCCAGAGAAAGCATCAGGAAAAATATTTGAAAGTTGTGATTTTGAACGAAGACGTAAAGAATTCCTGAGGAAACATAAATGTACAAGGATGCAAAACCAAAGATTGCAAAGGCCTTTTTATGGCTAGACATGATTTGTTTATGTGTTTTTTTGGGTTCTATGTACAAAGCAGGTTTGCACATGCGAGATAGCTTCCCACAATGTAAGAAGCAGTGGTTACCCGTAAGGTGGTGAAGAGAAATCACAGAGTCCTTGCTCGCTCTGGGTGATTGACTGTCCATTCTCTGGCGGGCATTAGACATTCATGGGGGTGTGTAATGATTCATATGGACCAGCAGACAAATAGATCTGCTGCCCGTATGCAGCAAAGGAGTGCGGACAACTTCTCACTGAGTGAGTGATGGTTAAATATCCTAACTTTTTACATCTCTGTTACACTGTGTTTTATGTTATTTAATTCAACGGACTCAAATGTTAAATGGGGACTGTACACAAAACAATGTATCATTTCAACAGTCAAAATGCTTTGCCTAAAAAAACTCAATAAAATAGGTTTAAAGTAAAAGTTTGGAAAATATTTATCGATAAATTATTGTTCTTGTTTTTTCCTCAGGGTGGTAAAATATTCCCAAATAGACCATTTTGCAAGCTAAGCTAAGCAACTGGAATTTGGCCTGTAAATATATTTGCTCCCTGGGCTGAATTAGTCATATCGCAAATAAAAAATAAAAATGGTCACCTACGTAAACTGACAAATGAATATGACAAAATTGGTTCTACTACTCTTATTTATAAATGGAATAAAAGAGTGTCATGTGATAACCAGCCATTAATCCTTATCATTATTTTGTTGGCCTTAGCTTGCATTATTTAATTAGCTTGATAGATTAATGGAAAAACATTTGTTTGCACTAATTAAATAAATATTATTTAAAGTGATGGTAAACGTTCCCCTTTATAAAAACAGATCCAGAAGGTTAGCGGTATTTTAGATGGAGTTTTATTCATCAATTGTAATCAAGATGTGCTATAACTTACTTTTTAATATAGATATAACATTCAAATTCCCTGTGATCTGCCGCCCACTTTAAAAGTCAGTTTTTATGTGAGTTAAAAGTTTGAATTGTTCTCCAATCAGCGATATACTGTAGCTACAAAAAAAGTGCTATATGGGTAGAGCGCTGATTGGACAACTCAAACCTATAGCTCACTGAAAAATTGACTTTTGAAATTTGAGGCAGAACATGCGGCTAGATTATGAGTTTTGCGTTAGAGGCTATGCGGTGCTAACGTGCAGTTTTCTCTCACCGCTCACTTACCTGCAGCGCTGGTATTACGAGTTTTTACAAACCCGTCGTTAAAAGACAAGAAGTGAGCTTTGAGCAAAATTTTGCTCATTACCGCACTCCAATACCAGCGCTGCTTAAGTCAGCGGTGAGCTGGTCGTACATGCTCGTGCACGATTTCCCCATAGGAATCAATGGGGAGTGCCGGCTGAGAAAAATTCTAACACCTGCAAAAAAAGCAGCGTAAAACTCAGTAAAGGCCAAAGAAGTGTGCGGTGAGTCGGTGGCCTAAACATTCAAGACTCGTAATACCAGCGGGCATAAAAAAGCAGCGTTAGGACCTCTTAACGCTGCTTTTTTACCCTAACCAGGGCCGCCATCAGGGGGTGACAGGGGTGACTCCTGTCAGGGGCCCAATGAGCCAGGGGGGGCCCCATGAGGCAAGAACTAAAAAAAAAATTTGGGCAGCCACCAGTGGGTACTAAAGCAGAGTGCTAATTGAGCATGAGAAATGTTATTACAAGGAGTAAAGTATTATCATTTGAGAGGATTTCTTAGTGTGCACTAAACCACTATGCACAGTGTGAGACAGACTTGGCACTTTGTACAGTGTGTACCTGAGTCAGACGGCAGATCACTTTCATTTGCAGAGGAGGTAGTACTTACTTAGCAAATGTTTTTTATTTCTTTGTGCAATTTTGGATTGTAACTTCAGTGTGGTAGTAGTTGTTTGGTGGGGCTAGGGGTCCATAAAAACACATTTTTTTTAGCAGCAGTGTATTTATGATTATTTGACAATGCTGTAGAAATTCTATATTTAAAACCATGCAGAAATGTTTCCTCCTCAATACACAAATGGTAGATGCATTACATTCCAGTTTACTGCCCCTTTATGCAAGGACTTTCCAGATGCAAGGAGGCATTTTATCTAAGATTTTTACATCTGCATAAAATGTTATACTCTCAGACTAAGATTGCTCAGTGTTTGAAATGAGACAGGTTAACTTAAAACTGTTCAGTTTACACTACAGCTGACTTAATTTTGAAATACATATCAACAAGCCTAAATCCTGCATTTAACCAGATCTAATGGTATGAGTACCACAGCTTATTGTCCCACCAAGACAATATAGAGTACAGCATTTTCAAAATCCATAAGTACAGCTGACAGCTGGGAATATTTGTACACTATATTTGAAGTTGTGCTCTTGGTTGGGGAAAATGGGGAAAAAACAAACATATGTCAACCTTTTAAAGGTACTTTTCTTCATCTAGCCATCTACCCAGCTCATTAATGTACAATTTTGAATTCACAGAATTATTTTTGTTTGCACATTTACAAATATGATTCTTTAAAAAGTGATCTATTAATTTCTATAATTCTTTTATCATGCATGTCACACACTGTTGATTTAGGGGATGCAAGGTGCATAAATGTTTCCTCCTGTGAGTGTTTCTGTGGGTGTCTGTGTTTATATATTTGTACTTTGGTATGTTTCTCTAGGAGTGTGTATGCATTTTTTATCTGTGGGTCTCTCTGTGAGGGTGGGTGTGTATGTATTTGTGTATTTTTCTGTGGATGTCTGTGAGGGTGTGTGCATATGTCTTTGAGCTTTTTCTGTGGGTGTCCCTTTGAGGGTGTGTGTATGTTTGTCTTTGTGCATTTTCTCTGGATGCCTCTGTGAGGGTGGGTGTGTATGTCTGTGTTTTCTGTGGATGTCTCTGTGAGGGTGTGTGTGTGTGTATGTATGTATGTATGTATGTATGTGTTTTCTGTGGATGTCTCTGTGAGGGTGTGTGTTTTATGT